>NW_005843178.1:43993-59986 GCF_000455745.1 Alligator sinensis
CCACTCCTTCAGCCCCCCCAACCCCTTACTCACTGGCACCGGAGCCCTGGTGCTGAAACACGCTGCCTGGCCAGCCGTGTGTTTCAGCACCAGGGCGAGGGGCAACCATAGAGATGCTCTGGCAGCCAGAGCATCTCTATGAAGGACCCAGCCTCCAGTTGCCTCAGGTCATGGTCTCCACTTTTTTAAACTTCACTATTTTTAGACCCCTGGACGCCTGGTCTAATTTTCCCCCCACGCTGCAAGTTTGCAGCGCGGGGAACATTTTCTTGTTCTCGCACATGCCTATTGCCCCGCCTCAAAGGGGTTTGAGGCAGGGCAAGAGGCACGTGCGTGCTCGTGTGGATGCGCCCATAGGCTGTAGCTCTAGTACGAGTCAAATCTAGCCAGGAAAGCCTTCAATATTTAAGATCTTCCACTTAAAAGGTTCCACCCTCTTTAACACTATCACCCTACAATGATGGGAATGGAAGTAGCATCATCTATTTGAGAGGCTCATTAAAATTAGGGAGCAAATGGGCATTGCCTTTAACTGGCCTGAATTACAGACAGGAGCTGTCCTTGTTCAATCCCGCAAAAAAGTGTTTGCTGCATGCAGTTTAGGTCTAGGTAGCTTATTTTAAGCCACCTGCGCCTAGACTGGGAGCAAGCACATGCAGGAGTTAATAAAGCAGACTATGGAAGCACTCCATTACTGAGAAGTTTACAAAGGGTTTGCAAGACACAAATATTTTTGGAGGAAGGCTCCAAGGACTGGAATTTAAATGTTAAGCCTAATTTTAATTGCTTCCCTGTTGGGGGTGGAGGGAGGTCTCAGAATACTGGTGTGTTGCTAAATCCGACTTTAAGTGCACTTAATTTTTAAATTTAAGCTATGCAAAATTTACAGAGCCAGCAGACTACAGCAATAATGATTTTCAAACTCTAATGAAGTGGACAGGGTTACAGTCATAGTTATGTTCATCTCAAGAAAGTCTATTTTCCAGAAGCACTTTAATTAACCTGGACAATACTTCATTCTATTGATCACATTTGTAAGTTTTAACCAAATAACAACTTTGTAAGGGAGCATAAAACTTTCCTTCTGGGTGAACAGTTTCTCCATAGCAGTTCATGATCCCATTACTCTAACATGAATGAAAATGAACAGTTTGGGGTTTTTTTTGGTTTGGTTTGAAGAATATTAAAAAGAATAGTAACTCTAGCAAGAAGCATGAGGAATAAGTGAAAGGTATCTGACTGGAGTAGCTTAGAAGTCAGGGAGGATACAAAGAAGAGTTTGCATAATCAAGGTGACAGAGGACCATGATTAAATTATAATTTTGTAGCTCTGAAGAAAGGATGGGTTTCAAATATGTTGTAGATATAGAATTGACATAAATTGATACAGAGTCAAATGTTTCCTGTTCACTATTTCCAGTCTGGCCTGAAATAACAGTGACCAGAGGTCATTGCTACCTAATAGCTGTTTGGTGCAATATACGACCTGGGTTGCTGGTATCAGTCCAGTTTCTAATGATGTTCATTTAAAATCAGTTACAACCCTAGTTGGCTGCTTCATTGGATCTGTCTGTTATGGACTGTGCATAAACACCAGACTAACCAATAATCTGTAACGATGAACACTTCAGATCATGCTCAAGGCATATTGATAGGGCACCAAGTACTTAGAAATAAGCAGTAAGTTAACTTAAATTTAAAATCCTGTCTTCAAAATCACTATGGGCAATATTGAAATAACTGCCATAGCATACATTTTGAGTCGTGAATTTTGAGCTGAAGATTAGAGGAATAAAAGTTCACTAAATTACGAGTCAGTGATACCCACAACCCTAAGATTTACTGTATAGATCGTATGACAGTCTTGCAGAGACTGTAATTTTAGCCTTTCAAAATTTTACAAGTGGTAAATCCTGGCTCAGTGTCACCACCCCCCCTGACTGTACACTTAGCAATTAAGATAGAAAGTACTTACTAAGACAAATAGATGACTAACTGGAAATGTGATATAATTCCAATAAACTTTGCTCATTTTTGTGCATGTGTTGCGTGTACTCTTTTTTTTAGGTTTTCATATACAGTTCAATGAAAGAAAAAATAAAGGACTTTGAATATATTTACCCAAGAGACAGCAAGGTATTTTCATACAGCACAAGAGGTATTAGAGAACTAAAAAGTTGAGCAGAACACTCAGAAGGTATCTTCCAGCATTAAATGCTGTACTGCAATTGTTACTATTTGGGTTCTACTGAAAACTACAGCCAAGTGAATTTGGGAGTGCTGAACAATTTCCATAGTTTTATAATCTCTCTGGAACTGGCTACTTAATTATGCCAATGATTTTTTACTAGTCTTTGAAATGATTAAAACCATTATACTGCTAACTTGCTAAGTTAATTTGCAAGCTCTTCAATATCGCTCCTGCCAGTTATCCATATTACTACAGGTGCCTTTTCCCTTTAATTTAAACCTATAGAGAGAGGTACACAAAAGAGTTAATACTGATTGCAGGAATCTGTGATTTAAAAGAGATGTGTAGGAGGGAACTGTGGAGAAAGGAGACTGAAACAGTTGTGTGACAAACATATTACAAGATGTGATTGCAATTGATATTTAATTTTAAATCTTATTAAAAATAAAAGAATGAAATTGTCATCTAGGATTATGACACTGTCTTTTATTCATATATAAACAGAATTTTTGTACTGGTATTATTATGGCTTATTTATTGATTCATACATCACCTTTAACAAGCACTTGACAATAAGTTAAGAGCAAAACAAAAAAGAGTATTCACATATGATGGTAATCATTATGCAAGTTAGCTCTTCATGCGAGTATCTCCTACGCAGAAATATAGCAGAGGTGGTGAAATTTTGTGGGAATGTTAGGAATGGAAAATATTGACAAAGTGGTGAAGTACTAAAATTTCTGCATGCTGAGTATCAACTTCAGGTGAGATTCAATCATAAGCAGATCTAGGGTTTTGAAAAGCAGAGTGCGGATGGTGTGATACATCATCACCTATAACACAATACATTTTTTTCTTCAGTTAAAGAGAGACTATATGCTTTATTAATATGCTAGTGGGCTAGCACTGTATTATTCAGTTTAAGATTGAAGCAAAAACAAATATAACTATTGGAACTAATTAGCACTAATTTGATAGATTATATATACATTGAAAAACATAATAAACTAAGCAAAAAATACACAAAATAGTCAAAGCTCATAGTGTCATTAGTCCTGTACTCATTATAGTTAAATATTTGCATTCATAAAACAAAATCTAGCCTTCCTAGGCATCTTGACAGTACCTCTAATATTTTACTGTCAGTCATTTGACACCTGAATTAATATTAGCACACCTGACTTAAAGTTTTTAGCTAGAGCTAAACAGTCCGCAGTGCTGAAAAATAGGCAAGAGGCATTACTAGAAATGGCTAACAGAAAAATTACAGAAGAAAGGGTAGTTTGAAGAGTGGACTCTCAAGACCATTAAAAAGGAGAGGAGGGTCATTAACACCTGTGGAGTGGAAAGATATTAGCGGGAATCAAGGAGATGATAATGAGCCATGAAATCAACTGACTCTCTCAGTTCTGCTTAAACAGAAATGCCACTGTCCCTCCTAAGCATTTCATTTTAAAATTTGGGTGGAGCAGGAATCAAAGTGGTATGACTGTACCACCACACCCTGCCTCCTTGGATTTTACCCTGGATAAAATAATATTGCATCTACATAGTTTCTCTATTAGCAGCATAAGAGCAGATTCAAGCAGACAGCTTTCATGAACTAACAGAATTTTTCCCTCAAAGGGGTGATACAGTTTTCATTCTGTAGACCGAGCACACCCTCAACTGGATGAGATAGGTAGACAGGCAATAGTGCTAGGAGAGGGAGGCTGTCACTTGGGTTCAGATCCCTCTATCCTCTATACAGCCAGGCCAGGGAAATGTTACTTGACTATATAAAGTTTATTGATTCATAATATAAATATAAAAAATACACCTGACATATGAGAATAAATATTTACAAAGGATAGACCATAAACAATATTCCAAAATAATTGCTGGTCTGGGAACTGACCTTCCACTGGGGTGTCACACCCAGCTCCCACACCTGATAGGGGAACCCTATAAGCAACAAGCAAGTCTCCTACTCACCCCAGGCACAGAGGAGTGATGGATCCTGAAATAGGTAAGCACAGGTAAGTTAACACAGTAGGTGAATAACCAGGAACCCAATAGGACAATAAACAGAACATGGTAGTGGAAGGATAAATTCACATGCAGGATAAGTAGCTACAAAACAAGAATATATATAAGACATAACAGTAAACAATTTGGTTATAAATGGTATACAAAATATACAACGCAACCTCCAAAATATTAGGTCTACACCCACCCTATGTTCTGGAAACATAGGCACAGTGTAAGTTAGGGTCCCCTTCCCCTGAGATCACAGGCCCTAGCAAAACTCTTGATAGCAACAATAGGGGCCTGGTGCCCTCCCTCCTGGGCCAGTGCTGGGGCTGGGGCCTTTACTCACTGGCTCCCTAGTGGGGTCCTCTTCCCCAGACATCACCTCCCCTGTGGGACCCATTTTCCCCAACAACTCATGTTCCCCTCTCCGGGACAGTCGGGGCTCATCTCCTGGTCATTGGCTCTGCTGGGCCTCCCTCCAGCAGCGCCTCCAGCTCTTCTCATGGCCTGGTGCCCCTGCCCAGGCACCCAGGCTGAACCGGGCCACCTCCTTTGCTTCCTGGCCTCGCACCTGGGGCTTTTTCGCTGGCTCTGTGCCTCACTCTGAGCACAAAGGGGAGGCAGGGGGACTCTTTTAGCTCTGCTTAGCCATGCTACTGGCTTTGGATACCCAGCCTCACACTGGGATCACAAGCCCGAACCCAGTAAGCAGTTCCCAGGGCCGAGTCTCCATGCACCATGTTGTGCACCACAAGTTGGCCTGAGTGGTCTCAAACCACTACCAAGGCTGAGGCTATGCTGGAGCCTCCTGCCACTTCCTTCCCCAGCAGTGTCTTCAGGGGTTCTTCTGGGTGATCACCCCCTGGGCAGCTCTCCCCAGCTCTTATGGGCTCAACTCTTCTTGAGTCCCTCGACATGTCTGCCCTGCGTGTGCTGAGCATGCTGTCCTTTTATTCTCTCTGAAGGCTCTACCCCCAAAGACTGCCTGACCTGCAAGATGCAGTTCTCAATCAGGTCCAGGGCTCTTCAATCTTTGGACAGGGTTTAGGAGTTCTGTGGCAACAGAAGTGATGTGAAAGGGCTCCATGACTTTAGGAAGTTTGAAAACCACTTGTGAAGCTTGCGCCCCTCTCGCCGCCCAGTCTATCGGGGTTTGCCCCTCCCCTCAACTTTCCTGCCACGACTTGGATATTAAACGCACTTTAAGAGGGGTCTACAGTGGAGATCTTAGCTTGGATGGGTCTCCCAATAGACGGTGGTACTCACAGTCATCTGACGTGGTGTTGCACGGGGTTCCGCCTCCCTTACACCCCGTCCACATGCCAGCCACTGGGTGATGCGTTATAGATGTTTCCTGGCCTTGAATGACAGCCTCAAACCAGTTCCCAGGGTTCCAGTCACTCTCCCCCCTCCTTGGGGAAGATTTCTTTTTTTATAGAAAATATTCCTCCGAGTCAGGAGGAGTTGCAGGGTTATCCCCCTTACTCCAGCTCCCTCTCAGATTTTTAGTTGTTTCCTCTCCCCTACCACAAGCAGGAAGCTCCCTTGCCTCCTGAGTGGAAGTCCCTCCAGGTGGCTATAAGAGTGCCTCTGCTTGCCCTCCTTGTCTGCCTCCTGCCAAAAGCTTAAAGCCCTTCCCTGGGCTGCCTGCTGGAGCCTCGCAAGCTGGGTTGTCTCCTTCCCATGCCGGAGCTCGCCTCACGAACTGCCAGCCCATACTCTCTCTCTCGCTCCCCGCTCTGCTGGCGTTTTTGAATCTTCCCGCAGCGGCCGCTATGGCCACTGGGATTGGCTCAGCTGTTCCCCTCGCCGGAAACAGCTGATGCCACAGCCGGCGTAATGCCGGTTCGCATGGCTGCAGCTGCGAACGCGGCTCCTGCTTCCGCTGTTATCCGGGAGGTACATAAGCCCCTCTGGGGGCTTGCTCTCAGGGTTTGGGGTCCGCGGGCTCTCTTCCCTCTCCCTCAAGCACCTGTGGGGGCACCTCGCCACCACACCACTGTATTAAATTAATCCAATTGATTTTTCTATAGACTGGTAATCATTTCGGTTTTTTGCAACTCCAACCTCTTCTCCATGTATGAATATCATCATACACTTTGTAACACAATCTCCTAATTCATCTCTTTAGCTCCAGCCATCAGTGGTTTGTATTTTCTCTCTATTGTCATCACCCATATATCCTAGCTATTGTGTCTGATGCTTTCCCAATGAGGCCTCATCTAAACAGATCAGCTGCTCAGACAGTGCACTAGGGAAAATTTCTGAGTATATATGTATATATAATATTTTACGATCCGCTGCTATAAATAGAGGGTTCTATATCTGAGAAAACTTTTTGGTTTTAAGAAATCAGTTTCTTTACTCTGCTTTTGAACTTAATTTTCTCCCCCAAAACCTGAAGTTGACCTGTCTCCTAGAATGAATCATTTGATTTTGATATGAGTCATGTCTTATAATATTGTTTAAGCCAGGCAACTGAAGGAACATAGCTTTCTCTAGCATTTTACAAGAAGAGCTGTTAGGTAGAAAACATATAAAAAAGAGCTGTTTTCTCAAGACAGCTGCTAAAGCAGTTGCAATCATGAAAAAGTATACAATTAAGAAAGAACCGTATCGTCTTAGAACTGGGATCAATGGGAATAACATTCTAAGGTACAACAGAGAAGCATGTTCTGTAATAATTAGGAATGGAAGCAGAATCAGCTTGTTTTTTGTTTGCCTTTGCCTTTTTATTAAGGCAACGGATTCTTTTCCAGCTCACTAGCTGTCTTCTGGCTCAAAGCAGTCAGGCCCTACATTTTGGAAGGAAATGGGCAGGCTCTCCTTGTTTCCAAAAATTCTAGACTTTGGACTTTATGTTCAGGACTTTTGTATGTAACCTCTTATTGAGTTACTGCTTTTATGCACATGCAGTTAAATGCAAATCATGTTATTTTATCCTGATATTTAGCTTATTTAGCTGTTTCTCTCTCAGACCTGAGGAAGGGTGCTTCATGCCCAAAAACCAATCAAACTTCTCTCCTAATAATACAGTTGATCCAATATATACAAAACCCTTTGCATCTCATACATTTCCTAGACCCTAACAGGTAGAACAACACTCCAATGCTGCTACTCTTATTACCACAATTAAACATACACAATAGTCACTCATTCAGATGATTTATTTAATCCTGAAACTGGGGGTCCAAGCTTTGGTTCAAGCTAAAGTGTTGGAAGTTCTCACACTAGCTGAGCTACATATGCAATCTAGATGCAGTTTATTAGGAGAACCTGCCCCTCATTTTCTTCTGGATGACTAACACTTTTAGTCCTAGACAGGCACTCTACACCCACCTTCTTAATTCCTCAGGTCAAGGGACTGGGGCTTGAAAAGTTTAAACTTGCTGAGCCCCTGGTATAAATATTCAATGAAGGGGATTGCTGTGGGATTTCCTTCCATCCCCCACCACAATGCTAGGCTAGCAGACTTTCCCCTTTATGCCTTTCTCTTCCTATTCTTCATTATCTAGCAGAGTTTGGGGCAGAGGAAACAAATGTAGGCAGAAATAATATAAAATACTGTGCAAAACAGTTCAGAGAAAGATGGTTAGCCTGCAGGAGAGTTACAGTCTAAAACCAATTCACTTGGCAGCATATAATCCTCAATTATTATTTAGATACAGAAGACCATGGGTGACTGGTGCCTCCTGTCTGGGGTGGCACAATTTGTGGGCAGGCCCAGGGGTGGGCCACAAGGTATCTCGGGGACCGGAGAGGCCCAGCCCCACATGCCACGGCTTAGATCCGCACACCCCCCACAACACACCTATAGCCGGGGCAGCAAAATACACCCCCCCAGCACTTTCGGGAGCCAATCTCAGAGGGGGCACATGCCCCCCATGCCTCCCCTACCAGTCACCTGTCCAGAGGAGAAAGTAGCTAACAATTAAAAAGACATAGGACCTGGGAACTCAAATTACTCTTATGACCATCTTACCAATGTTATCTTCCAAGCAAGTAGGAAAGGAGAAAGGGAAACTCATCTGCAGTTAGCCCCTGATTCTGGAGTTAGCCCCAGGCATTATCTCTATCATAGAAAAGTCTCCGAAGTCTTTGTAGCCTTCTACTTAAATATAGGGGGGGCCTGGCTGATCAGGGAGGAGGCACCATGCCTCAATCTGGTCTTATTTGGGGTACGAAAGATTGATGGAAGAGTTTCTTTTTTCTAGTGCCTTATGCATTTTTCAGTGGTGTCAATGCAGTGATGACTTCCTTATTGGAGTATTTCATATGAAATCAGATACTTGCTGAAGGCATAAAAAAAGCCAAACAAAAATTCTGCTCTGGTCCAAATTAGCCACAAACAAGATTATAGGATGATTAGCACAATGCTATAACAAACAACATAGCATTAATTAATAAAGTTCCCTTTCCCTGGAGGAGGTATCTGCAGTACAACCATTTGCAGGGAAATTATCTGCCTCCAGTTATCGTTGAAAGACTTTTTCTCCTCATATACATAGCTCTCCTGCAAGAAGAAACCAATCAAAGAACACGATATACAAACAAGATAGCTTTCAACATGAAATTGGGACAGCAATGTTGGTTTGTTTTTTGTTTGTTTTTTTTTTTAAATGGTCATGAACAAGCCCTCTTCCTCAATCCCTATATTACTTACTGTTTGGTTCAGGGAATTCCAAATACTGAACTCTCATCTTTCTGCCATTTGGTTACTTTGTATTACTAGCAAATGGTCATCCTTTACATCAGTCAATGGAAATCTAACAAATTAGGCCAGTAGGAGGCCACAGTTTTGCTAGCAGTACTATGTAATATTCCTGAAAGTTTTAACACCTCCTAATTTCACAGAATTGAAATGCGATTTAAAAAAAAAAAAAGCTTTCAAGTAAATAGGTATACTACACCAGCATTGGCATTTGAAAATTAAACACTAAATTCAAATAGATACTATGGATTGTAGATTAAATTCAAAGATCTTTACTGGAAAAGATATTAGTCCAATTTCCAGTTGCCTGGAATTTTTTTTCCTGAAATTGGTAGAGAATCAGACAAAGTTTGTCACACCTGAAAGCTCCCGGAAGCATGCAGTGTCTTAAGAGGTCTCTCTTATTGTAACATTGTCTGCTTTTCCTGGGATCTTGCTTCAGATCTGTGGCTTCGATACCCTTCTTTGAGATATATGGTTATTTCCTGTCCATTCCAGCTGATATGGTTCTTTTAAACCTTTAACTTGCTTAAAAGTATTAAGATACCATATGACAATGCTCATCTTTCCCCATTTACAGAAACTAGAAACTAGACCTAAAAAGTACTTCTAAATGGTTGTACTCTGAATGGCAGTTCAAGAAATACAGTCATCATGTTTATACTCCCACATGCTTTTCAGCTTCTCCCTTGGACTACCTATTGAGAAGAAATGAAAAAGGATTTGGTCTGTGTGGTGTTCCCATGGCTAAATTGTGTCTAGTATGCAAGACAGCTTAGAGCAGTGGAAGCCAACCTTTTTGGTAGGCATGCCAAAAATTAGCTCTATACCCTTCCAGGGTGTCACTCTGATGCCCTCCCCCTGCCCAATCTGCTCTGCTTTCTGCTCCCTCCCCTATCTGCCTCTGTGCAGTTTCTCCTCTCCCCGGTCTGCCATGTACCACACAAAGAGGCTATCTGTGCCACTTGTGGTGCACACACTGCAAATTGGCCACCCCTGACTTAGTTTAGGGCTAGCAAATTTATCTCTACACTGCATGGTGTAGTGCAATATAGACAAGTGCCTTCCCTCTCCCACAGCTCCAAAACCAACCACTCCCAGGGAGGAGAGCTCACTTGAAAACCATGACTGGCACCAGCAGTCACTATAAACACTTATTTTCAGTTGGCTGTATTGTGGTTGACATGCTGTGCATTCTATATCAGCCAGAGCCACCAACAGACTACAACAGTTCCCTTTATAGAGTAAGCCACAGACTAATATGGAGAAATATAAATTCCATAAATGAAGATGACTGAAATCCTAATTCACAACAAGGAATCAGAAGCTTCTGTAATGAAACAATACTGAAACAATTTGTTTCTATTTATTATAAATCTGGAGACTCCACAAAGCAATTTAAGTATTTTGGTAGGTTATTTAATGAATATTCAAGAACTTTACCTTGGTTTTAACAAGGGATGTTCTAATTTATTTTGTCATTAATATGATAAAAGCCTAGATAACAGGCAACATCATGCATTTCCCTCCTCAAAGAAAAAGAAAAGTGAATGAGCTACGGTTTTCTCACTGCAAAGTTTTCATGATTTCAAACCATTTTCCTGTTCCATATCAAAATGATACAGGAAATGCATAAATTGTTCTGGGTCTTTTGCCTCTGTCTTATTTTTTAAATTCTATCCTGAGCTCAAGAAACCCTCCAGCTGAAACCCTTGTGAAAACCAATATGTTTCATGTACTTCCTAGTTTAAAAAAAATCAGCATTTTCTGACAAGAAAACTTTTAGGTAAAAAATTCTCAGCTTATTGTAGCTGTTTCTGCTTCCAGATGTGGAACTGAATGATAACTTACAGAACCAAATAATAAAGCCATATTGAATTATAACTATAAAAATATTTACAACAAATATTTTGCCTTCATGAAGTGGACAATTAGATTTCTCCTTTTCCAACCTCAGTGCTGGCCCATGCCAGACAAGGCCCCAGCCTCAGCAATTAGAAATCTAAGACATATATTGCTTAGTAGATCAAAGTGGAACATAGCTAGAGGGTATGTACAGACATCTGGGGATGTTAGCGGGAAGTTAGATTGAGTTAAAAATGGCCCCCCGATCTAAAGTGATTCTGGACAGGGGAACTAGCAGGAGGCATTGGGGGCAAGTAGGGTTCACCCGGCGGGGAGATCAGAAGGCAAGCAGGATCCACAGGAGGGAATCAGGGGGGCAAGTGGGGTCCATGTGGGGCGTGGAGGGAACAGGAGGCAAGTGGAGTCTGCAGAGATTTGGTAGGGTCCAGGAGGGCTTGGCAGGATCAGAGGAGCTAGTGGGGTCCTCAGGGAGCTTGGTAAAATGAGGGGCTCTCCCCCTGACAAATCAGGGGCTACTTTTAGCCCCCAACTCCTCCCCACCCCCAGTAGACCTACCTCCCTTCAACTAGCACTGCCAAACACTGGTAAAACTGGCACTGGGAGCAGCTTGTGGGATGGAGAGTTTGTTGGGCTCAGGGGGGCAGTGGAGGAGGTTGGCTGTCTGAGGAAAGGCAAGGGGCTAAAAGTAGCCCATTGCAGGGAGGGCAGGTAGGAAAAGTACAGCCCTAGGGCCAGTGGCTGGACTTTCCCAGCTTTGGTGCTACACTGGGAACTGTACAGAACTTCAGTTGGATTGACCTTGCCTGACCTAAGTTAAACTTTACCTCAGAAGTACAGTTAATTAGATTGAGTCAGCCATTTTATACTGATCTAACTTTCCTGAACTTCTGTACAGTCCTCACTTGGAGCTTTAGTTAGGTCAATCTAAGGGTAAAGACAGCAGTTCCCCGCTGTAACCAGTAATGATTTGAAGAGTTACAATGATCTCCTTGAACAAACAGAAGTTCACTGTTGGTTCCAGGGAGTTGGGGGGGAATCTAGCTGTGGCTGGGAACCTGCAGCTAGTTTCCACTAGCAATGGCCCTGTAGACCCCAGATGCTGGCCTGTGTTATGTAATTACATCATTTGCAAATGCAGGCATAACTAGAGAGTCTGAAGATTCCAGAAAGACTGAACTTCTACCCTTGATGATGTTATGACTCAGATACATGCAAGGTGTTTTAGTTCAAAAGCATGCCACCACCATTTTCTCAGTGCTGACGTGCATTTCGCCATTTATACAACTGCATGCATCATAGCGCTGGGCACTTTGAAAATGTGCTGCAGTGCATACATGTATAAAAATGCCCAAGGTGCCTGGATGAGAGTGGGGCCTAATTCCCAGTGGATTACTTACCTGTGGAATGACTCCTGCCACACATGGAGACACCTGCCCAGTAGGGCTGTGTGAAACAGCACCATTTTGTTTCAATTTCTATTTTGCCATTTTGAGTTTTGATTCGTTTCAAAAGCACTGTCCTGTTTCATTTAGTTGAAACTGTTTCGCTTTTTTGACATTTTGCCCATATACTATAATGGGGAAGCACAAGACTGCCTATAACTTTGTATTTTCTTGCTTGAATTGGATGAAACTTCCAAGGATGGTAGCCCCTTATGAGGCCATGAAATCTGCCAAGCTCAAGGAGATATGTGCACAGGTTTCTGGGAAAATGCACCTCAAAGTCTTGAAAGCAAAACTCATGTCACTTGTAAGTGTGAAGGCATGGGAGGGGTGAAAATGGCAGGCATGGTAGCTCCTGCTAAGGCCACGAAGCCTGCCATGTTTCAAGTAGATAGATGCACAGGTTTCTGGGAAACTGTACCTCAAGATGCTGACAAACAAAACTCATGTTGTGTGTGTGTTAAGGCATAGCGTGGTGAAAATTGCAGGCATGGTAGCCCCTGCTGAGGCCAAGAAGTCTGCCAGCTTTCAAGGAGATAGGTGCAGGAGTTTCTGGGAAGGTGCACCTCAAGCTGCTGACAAGCAAACCTCATGACGTGTGACTGTGTGTGTACATTAAAGTGCGCCCTCACTGGCACTGGGGCCTCTACATGACACAGTAGCGTGCCTCAATGAGGCCTCCTCCTTCCCTACAGCCTCATTCCAGTCCACCACTTTAAATAATAATGGGTAAAATAATAACTTAGCGAGCAGCACAGTGCCATCAGCAGCATTTCAGGCAGCCAAACTGTGACACCGCCTTTCTTTCCTCTCCTGCAGGATCTTCTCCAGCAGCTGCCAGAGAACTCTCTTTGCCAGCCCCAGCCCTGGGGCTTAGATGTGCCCAGGGTCCTGCGTCCTTCTGGTCAGGTGCTAGGGGTGTTGGTCCAAGGACATGGCACTGGCAGATAAGGTTCTTTCATAGAATCATAGAAGTAGGGTCGGAAGGGACCTTGTAGATCTTCAAGTCCGACCCCCTGCCTGGGCAGGAGGAAAACTGGGCTCAAATGACCCCAGCCAGGTAGGCATCAAGCCGCTTCTTAAAGATCCCCAGAGTAGGAGCCAGCACCACTCCCCTTGGAAGTTGGTTCCAGATCCTAGCTTCCCTAACTGTGAAGTAGTTCTTACGGATGTCTAATCTAAACCTACTCTTCAACAACTTGTGGCCATTATTCCTTGTTATCCCGGGGGGCACTAGAGGAAACAAGGTGGTCCCCCCTAGTGAGTTTATAGACGGTCACAAGGTCCCCCCTCAGCCTTCTCTTGTAAAGGCTGAACAGGTTCAGGTCCCATAGCAAAAACCTTGTGTTTGCCTTTTTGACAGCTGCTGATCTGTTGTTTTTAGTGACCTGTCCGCAATGACTCCCAGATCTCTTCCCTGGGTGCTAACAGCTAACGTAGAGCACACCAGCGTGTAGGTAGATCTAGGGTTATTTTTGCCCATGTGCATCACTTTACACTCATCCACACTGAATTTTATCTGCTGTCTTCCTCAATGGCAAGGCCACTAGCACTCACCACTGCCCCTTGCAGGTGAAACACGTGCTGCTCAGGGACTGGGCGCTTCAGACAATTGGCTCCCTTCCCCTTCCTACCAGACCCTGGCCCTCTGGAGGGGTCAGGGGTCTGCCGAGGGCTTAGCCACTGCCACAAATGCAGCTGTCTGCCTGGCAGTCTGCTGCAAAGCAACAGCAAAGAATGCTGGGTTCTGGTATGAACAAGGCCTCTTATGGGGGGACATACCTCATGTCAGCAGCTCAAGCCCAACCTAGCCCGTGCCCCCACCAGTGTGAAGGGGCTAAGTGAGGGCTGGCCAGAGCATGGCTCAGAGCCTCCCGATCCTAGCATGCGATGCTCCTTGAATGGAGCCTGAGCATGGCTGGCAGCCAGAGTGATCACACACAGTGCTAGCAGGGTCTTGTGAAGGGTGTAGGGAGGAGCTCATTGGAACTGGCACCCAAGGCCTGTCTCTGGGTTCCTTTGAGTCAATCTAATCTGGTATCTTTTAGCAGACCAACTGAATAGTTACAGAAATATATCTGAGTAAGGTTCTGGGTTGAAAAAACCTTTGTCAGACTGAGGAAGGATCTGCAGTTGGTGTGTATGCTGTTCCTGGATGGAATGAATATTAAAGAAGTCAGAGGCTGGCATGCGATGCAGGCAAGAAAGCCAGTCAGTGAAAATGGAAATGGAGGCATCAGGGGGTGAGGGACAGGCTGGGGTGGGGAAGAAAGGGGATGTAGCAGCACATGAAAAAGTGGAGAGGTACCTGTGGAGTCAAATGTCTGGCAGGTTGTAGTGTCAGAATTCCACGGTCTATATTGAATCCACGAGTTTCTGTACCTAGGAAGTTGAAGTGCAGTTCATAGGCTTGTCTGTGAAAAATGGTTTGTAAATTCAAACAAGCACTGAACCTCATTGACCTCTCACTAGCCTCATCACCAGAAGCCAACTTCCTACAGCCCAAAACACACTTAATGGATCCAGGCCATGACATGACAAAACACGCAAAACCTGCCAACAATATATCTGGTATGGAAATATCTTCACAATATAAGACATATCTCCATCAGGGCACCAAAATACATGGAGACACCAAGCAACAACAGTGCACCAGAATGAGTGCACATCAAAAATCTATCAAAGACAAAAACAGAACATGATCTGTCTCCAATCTCTCAGACCTGATCCTCAAAGGGGATTTACAAACCACTTTTCACAGATGAGCCTATGAACTGCACTAGTTTGGCTGCTGCATATGCTGCCCTTCACCCTCAGATCACACATGGTGGCCAGCATGTGGACTGTACTGGACTGCAAGGGATCAAGCCATTTCCTGACACCCTCCTTCAGCCACCTCACCAGTGCCTGCACATCTAGTGACATTGGCTTGCCCCAGCCAGGAACATTGATCCCCTGGAAGTTCTCCATTTGGCTCTGAAGTTCCCTGACTACAGGGATCACCTGGCTAAAGAGGGCATTGCCAGTGCTGAGGGTCTCAGTGGCCTTGAGGAAGGGCCTGAGGACCACCAAGATCTGGGAGATGGTATCCCACTCAGCTCTGTTAAGGGGGCCACTGATGCCAATCTCCCCAAGCAAAGCCATCTTATGGATGGCCTTCTGTTGCTCCACTAGCCTCTTGAGCCTTAGGTATGTGGAGTTCCACCGAGTCTCCACATCCTGTATGATTTTGTGCTATTGGGATGTTCAGCTCTGCCTGTTTGTCCCACAGGATCTTGCCCCCCTTGATGCTCTAGTGGAAGTAGCCTGCCACCTTCCTGCATTTGGAAATGAGCTTGCTGGTGGTGCTGGTACCATCACCGGCAGGCCTGTCCCCCTCCAAGGCATCCCTGACTATGAGGTGGAACTTGTGTGCCACACAGTGGATGCCAACAAAGTTGGCATCATAGACTGCCTTGACCATTGTTGGTGACCATGAACCCATGAGTGAGCTTGCCCTGGCCAACGAACCACCCCTGCACTAAATGGTTCATAGCCTCCATGATCTCTGTTGCCGTGTGGGACTCATCCATCACCTCCTCTTGAAGGAGAGGCCACCGACAGTTTGACTGCTCACACCAGTGCCTCGTGAGGGAGAGGTATGCATGATCTCCACCCTGGCTTCTCCAGATGTCTGAGGTGAAGCATAACGCCACCCGTGGACTTGCCTTGTGCAGCTCCTCCCTCAAGTACTCGATGCATGCTTCATACAGGGAGGGCACCACTGTCCT
>NW_005843178.1:59997-91538 GCF_000455745.1 Alligator sinensis
AGGCACTTGGTATGATGGGGCCACAAGCCACCTGAACCCAGGCCATTCAATTAAGGAGAAGGGCTGGCCCTCCACAACAAGCATCTCCCCAATGCTCTGGGTGACCTTTCTTGCCTTTGGAACATGCTCCCCTTTGTCTCTGCCTTTCCTCCGCTGGTCCAGGGTGGCCTGCCTCTGCTTTGTGGGGACGGGGGCTTTGGAGTAAGAGGGGGACTTCCCTTTGGGCACACTCCCACTTGTGCCAGGCCAAGAAGGAGCAAGGCCAAGAGGGTGCTGCCTCCTGAGATTCAGCAGCATCACTGTGGTGGTGAAGTGTTTCACCTTCTTGCCCTGGCTGATCTGCCTTTGGCAGTCCTGGCAGATAGCATACTTGGGATCATGCTCCCACTGGTGCCAGGCTGAGAAAGAGCAAGGGTAAGGGGGTGGTGCCTGTGGAAATGCATCGGCATCCCTGTGGCACTCATGTGTTTTGTTCCCTTGCCCCGGCTGGTTTTGGCTCAGCAGTGCAGGCAGATAGCAGATGTGGGACCATGTACCAGCTCAAAATGATCCCAGACCACACTACCCACTTGTTTTCAGGGGATCAGTGTTCCTGGCTGGGGCAAGCCACTGTCAGAGGCACAGCAACAGGAGAAGTGGACTCAGCTGAGCTGCTTGCCTCTGCAACCTCTATCTCAGCCTCCTCTGAAGTGCTTTCTGGAGAAGGAGACCTAGCTCTAGGGGAAACTTGATGGGTGTGGAGCATAAACTCAAATGATTCCCCCTCCTTTCCCAGAATTTCCCTTGCTAGGACATTCAGTTCCAGGTCCAGATCCAGCTCTTCCTCTGGCACTGAAAGGCTCAGCATGGGAAGTGAAATGGGGGTGGAGAAGACTGTTATGCTGGTGCTGGTGCTGCTGCTTGTTATCATTGTGGTGGTGGTGAGGGTTATGGATGGTACTCTTGGAGGAGATGCAGACTCAGGCACAGGTAGTGGCATTGGCACTGATGCCCTCTCCTTGCTGCCTGTACTAGTGGAAGTCTCATGCCTGCTTGTTGTAGCAAAGAGGCTGCATCTCAGTTTGGGGGGTGGGGAACTTACAGCTCTCCCTCTACCCCGTCTTCTGCCCCTCCCTGAAGGCTTGCCAGCTGCCTTTCCAGCATGCTTTGTGGTGTGTTTCATGGTGTGGAATCAGAAAAAATAAATGCCTTAAACTTTGATCATACAAGTTATAAGATGACATAACCGCTTTGTGGAGAATTGCTGGCTCTGTACAGTAGAACAGATAAGGGAAAGTGTTTGTTCTTTGTAACTCCTCTGCAACTGCTTCGCTCACCGCGGCCTTGAATATAGCAAAAAAGTATGTACAACTCTGATTTCCAGGTGCAAGAAGGGAGTGTTGTTTCTCCTTTTGTCTCCCTCATAGTTCTCATCCTGATAACAGCAAAGAAGTAATGAGGTAATGTTTGTAGCTGCTTTTCTAGCTAATTCCACTATATGATCACGTGAGTTGTAAGCAACTGTTAAAAAGTATATAAGCCTCCTGATTTTGCTTTTGGGGGGGACCCCCTTCCAAGTGCTTGGGAAATCCATGTCACTTTGGGGTCCCCCCTACAGCTGTAGTTTCATTTGAATAAAAGCTTCTGCTGACCTGACCCAAAAGTATGCTGCGTGTGTTTCCACGACAATGGTGTCTTGTCTTTATATAAATATATAAATGTATATGTGTCTTCCTATATAAATTCTATAGTATAATGTGTAATATAATTATAAAATTGAAAAGAATAAATCAATGAATATAATAATAAAATAAAAGGGTCTAGAAAGAAAGGAAAAGGTATTACAGAATCCCACTTGCTAGGCTAGCAAGTAGGAAATCAATGGTAGTAATAGCCTTTGTTGTCTAACGCTCCTGAGCTTCTGGAAGATAGCTCAGTAACTGACCCCAAGGCAGAAAGCAGGCCAGTTCAAACAATGCTGCCTTTTATGCTGTTTTTCCATCCTGCCCTCAGAGCACTGGGAATGGAAGGGACCTCAGGGAAGGATCACAGTCACTGGCCAGTTACAAAGTCAATATGAGAGCAGTTCTTCCCCCCTTTTGCCCCTCCTTCTCTTTACTTTCTGTTTCCCTGCAGGCAAGCCTAGCTTCAGCTTTAGCTTAGAAACTCGAAACGTTTTAAAACTTTCTAAATGTTTCCACTGCCCTTGTTTAGTTTTGAGGCTGTTTTGATGCCCTTCATTTTGTTTTGATTTCACTGTTTCAAGCTCAAAATGAGTCAAAACAGCACTGAAACAAAACAGCCAGCAAAATTTCACAAAGCCCTACTGCCTAGCTCACCTATTACTCCTCAAGAGGGTCATGTATCACCCACCCTTGGCTTTGAGGTGTTCAGTACCTGTTTGGGAACAGCAGAGAAATCCTCACTGAGTGTGGTAAAGGCTGAGGGAGCAGCCTCACGTTCTACACTAGGCCTGAGTGCTCTGTATTGACATCTAGTGCTAGTATGGTGCTGTCTGATTCTGTCTTGTAAATACTGTATATGCTGGTTTGTTTTGTGGTTCTGGTTTGCTACTGTTGTGATTATTGGTGTTGATTTGTGAATTTGTTATAATATACATTTTCCATTTGACCTTTATCCTGGTGTCTGGGGGTTATTGGTTTATTGCCTTCTGGGTGGGGCAAACTGTAGGCTAACACCCAGAGCAGACACCCTTTTTGGCCTGCCAAAATAAAATCAAACCAACAGGTTAACAGGCCTAACAACCCTCTGTGTTTGTTTAATAGAGAGACCCTGTCAGCTCCTTTCAGCACTTCCTCTCTCCCAGCCTGTCCCTGTTTCAAAATGGGCAGAGGGACAGGGAGCAGAGGGAGCTCATTCTAGGGGTTCCCCAGCCAGCTCTGGAGGGTAGAGCTGGTGAATTGGAGCCTCCGCACCTTGGGAGGGCTCTAATACACCCACCCCGCCCTCTAATAGGGGTTGAACGCCCCCCACCCCCGACTGAATTCCATCCTCTCTTTTCCCCCCCTCTCATTCTGAAAACAGCTTGAGGCTGGCAGGCAGTGCAGACTGAAGTTACAGGGGAAGCTTTGCTTTGAAACATCTTCATCTGACCCCTCATGCAATACGGGGTCCGATTTTCACCTGATCAGCCATTTTTGAAGAAGTATGCAGCTGTACACTTCTGGTTGGTCATGGCTCTAAACGTCTTTCTGCAGCCAGCTCAAGCAAAAATTGTCACTTCTGTCTACACCGTAAGTGTAAGGTCTGCACCTGGGCAAACTAAATTAGATTGTGTGGCCATTTTGAATATGATCTACCCTCCCCCTGGCCTCCCTGAACATCTGTACTTAGCTTGAATGTACAGCTAACCAAAAATCAAGGAAATAAAACTACTCAGAACCATCTACTTATTTCCCAAAGAATGTTTTTCGCAGACCTAAGCTTTCCAGTGTGGGAGCCTCTTTTATTCATATAGTCTAATTGTGCTTCTCTCTTTCTGTTTTCCAAGCAACATGCTGAGTGTGTTTGTCTGCATTTGCTGACTACTCTGACATCTTTGGAAAGAAGTTACATATCATATAATAGAACATACATTAGACTGCTGTTTTATCACTGTGGGGGTTGTTTATGTTTTTAGCAAAAAGATGTACAAGGTTTTTTGTTTTCTGCTTTAAACACTAGGGGTGGAACTCAAGTGAATAGTTGTTTTTGATGATGCCACATTCCCTGCGGACACCACTAGATCACTGCACAAAGGACCTCTCAGACACCAAGATCTCTACAAGATGAAACCCAGATGTGCAATGGTACATAATAAGGACAGGCAAACTCTGTCATGTAAGTCAAACACTGGAGGGTCCTTGTACAAGGCTCACTATGAACCAGCCCCTGCAGATTCACTTAGAAGTTCAGAGTCAAGTGTTCAGTTACAGTAGCACACTGCTGACACAGTATCCAGCTACAGTTTAGGACAAGATTTTCTAAAATGATGTAAAAGCAATCATACTAGGATTGATTTCTTGTGTTCATTCCCAAACGCTGTCAAACCCCACTTTGCAGTGAAAGTGTGTGGTGGATTGTATACAGTGTCACAGGTCTCCAGCACTCCTAGCCATACCCAAGGACTCCCGTATGTCCAACATACAGGATGAGCCAGGCATGAATGTGGTAATGAGGTAGCTGAAACAATTAAAGGATGTTGTAAGTCTAGAGAAGAACATTTATCAGTACCTTACTGTCTACCATAGTGATTCTCAACCCACGGCCCAATCAGCATACTGCTGTAGCCCATATGACATACAGGATACACAGGCAGGATACACAGGAAGTAAGTGCTGTGGGTGCAGCCCACATAACACATTGAGTGCTGCAAGTGTGGCCCACTGTGGCAAATATGTTGAGAACCACTGGTCTAGCATATGACACTAATCACAGAAAGAGCTCTACATGGAAGACACCCATAGACATACAGGACCCTTTTAAACTCCAGAGAAGTCCTTTGCCTGTAAGGGCCACTGTCTGTCACTAAGACATAGTTTATTTTTATCATATGTATGAATTGTGTCATTCTAACAAAAATCAAGGCTTTTCAAATTTAAATTATTTTTTTGTCCATACCATTGAATATTATCGTCTCCTAAATAAAGCCAATACTGCTCTACTTTCTCATCACCTAAAACTACCATTATTCCAAAGGGGTTTATATTTGTTTTAAACTGCTTGAATGCAGGATTGTGCCTGGGATCATCAAACTATTCAATATGTGGAGCTGCAGCAAACTCTTCACAGAGATTCCAGCATTGTTGGGTAAGTGCATTTCCAAAGAACCACAGCAAATCGATGCCTGTTTATAATGTATGCTGCCATGTTTTCTTAATTCTTGGCCAAGAATTCTTTTGTAGTTTGTTTCCATTATCATTACGTGAATCAAACATCAGTTTCAGCTAAAGTTAAATATAGTTAGTTATCAACAGATGTTCCTTTGTACCTGCAGCCCTCAGAATATTTTTTTACTGGATGAGAGAGATGAGTGAAAGTAATATAGGATAGGTTATTATCCCATATAACTAAGATATGAAGATAAATATACTGCATGGTCTCTTTATTATGGGAACCTTAGAACTGAAATTATTATCTACAGCTAGAAGACAAAAGGTGCTCCACCCTAGATGGGGGAAGGTTCTGAATGCAACTTAGTCATGATGATTCTTTTGCATATTGGGGCTTACCTCTGTGGCAGAGATATAGAAAACATGTTACATCAAGAAACTAGCCTTTTGAGCTACAGGACTGAGGAGCCCATAAGGCAGGTAATTCAGGGTCACAGTTGTACAGCCTACCCTTGCAGTGTCTTTTCACTCCATTACACACTACACCTTGAATTCCCTAGGAGGAACCCTTTCACTTGGGCTTTCCTGAGGATATTGGAGTAAAGCTGCTTTAGTCAGTATAGGAAATATAATTTCTTCACTCTTCGTTGACCTAAGGCGAACTGGCTTACAGGAAAACAAACAAATGCCCAAAATTTATTTCCCACCCACCCCCAAGTAAGACTCAACTGAAGCTCAGCCATGATTCGGTTAATAATAGAAATTACTCCTGCCCAAAATTAGACCATAATTATTAGTCATGTTCTCAGCTTTTATCTGGAATTTACTTTCCAACATTACAAAAGAAATACTCTGGAGTGTTTATAACATTTTTTTCTAATCAGTAATTTGCTGTATTATATTCTGGGTATGAATAATTCAGTCCAAATTTGTTTTACTTGTATAATTTAACCAAAAAAAAATGTCAACGAGGTCAGTTCCATATAACTCTACTGGGACCAAGGAAAGTCAGCTTGGATGGAACAGAGCCCACTATAATCCCTAAATGTTGTCCTTACTATGAATCCCAATCTAGAAAACAATCACACAGTGATATTTACTTTGGATTTGGGACTATAGGTACTAAGATTCTGGAGGTACTTTGAAATAGTGCCACAGAAATCTATGCGTAGAGTTTGATTCCATTGATAGAATCCATTGATCAAATGTTGAGAGAGATGAAGTGACCTTAACAACAAGCCTAAAAATACTACTTTTATTCTTCTTCAGTCATAATAAGGCTGTGATCCCATATCAGCCAATTTGGCCATTAACTGATCTACACAGACCAAAGTACATATTTATTACATTCTAAGCAGGCACATTTTTATCACCACAGAACAGGGATCTCAATGTTATAACTCACTTTCCTTTATTGTAAAATGACAAATGGATTTTGTAATGCTTTATCCCAGCCAGACTACTACTGTATTGTACTGGCATATTCTATGCTCACAATCATCATTATGTCTGTAAGTATTGCAAAAAAGCTCTAAAACTCAATTATAGGTATTAGCTATATTTTCTGCTATTTCCAGTTCATTATGGAGGATGGCATTGCATTCAAATTCAGTCTTTTCACAATGCTTTAACAAGGGCAGTGTCTTAGCAGCATGTGTACTGAAAGAGCCTCAATGAACATCTAATATTGCTCTTTGACAAATCTATAAACAATATTCCATTTTGTCTCTCACTCCTATAATAGAGCAGTATTGTTAGTTCTCATACTGCTGTGGAAGAATTATTGCATTTTGTGCTCAAGTGCACTGCCAGACACATTTTTGCTTCAAAGTCAAAGCATGGGTCCCTGCAGGCATTTTTGTGTAGTATACAGGATAATTTTTCTTTCTCCAGTATGAAATAGAAGAAGGAACAGAGAAAGTTATGCTAGCTGGTGTTGATTCACATAACATTGTGTGTGCATATTGAGGAATCCACATATTATGTAAATTCCAAATAATTATTGTTCAAGATTATCAATAATATTTATATGATCATCTATGATTTACATGCTAATTCAAGTGAATGGGGGTAACATATCAATAACTTTATAATGTTTTTTTATCTCCAATCCACCTAATAGAAGCTCTCCCATCTTTAGTTTGGGCTTTGAAGGAGACTGATGGTATGCCATCTAATAGAGTTCATTTTACTAGTAATTTTTAGTAGTCATTTTAGACCCTAACTCCGCACATTTTAAACATTCATTAAAAAGTTTTGTAAGTATAAACCACATATTCTATAGTTTGAAGTTGAATTCTGGAAACATTCATTAGCAAATCTTACTCTTAGAGTAGCAGCAAAAAGTTTATCACCAACTTCAATTGACCAGTATCAGACACTAAGAATGTGGGTATGTGTGTATCATTATCAGGGTTCTGAGTTTTCCATTTGTGGAAAAACATAGAAGAATGTGGATTTTCTCCTTTAAAGGAAAAAAAACAGCAGATTGCTCTCCTTTAAAGAAGAAAAGTGTATATTTTCCCCTCTAAAGGAGTAAACCTTGGGAAATCACAGGTTTCTTCTTGCAGGCTGGCAGCCTTCTAGTCTGCAAGGAGCTACTTGGGGCTGTGGAAAGTAGGGGGAGGGAGACTGGAGGTAGGGTGAGCCACATGAACATGCACACGCATGTAGCTGTCATACAGCCAGGCAGGGTGCTAGGTGCAGACTCTGCAGCTGGATACAGGTAAGTCTGTGGGGATAGGTATTGAAGGCCCAGGACTTGGGGACTGTCCATAAGGCTGGTGGGGAGGGGGTGTGGGGCATGTGTGTGGTGAGGGGGCAGGGGTGTGTGGAGGGGAGGAGTTTGTGCGGGAGAGTGGATGCCTCCCAGCACTGAGGAAAGGTGTCTGGGAGCTGGAGCTGTGGCAGGACAGGAAGCGGGGGGGGGTGCCTGCCCCTCCAGTGGGGGAAGGGGACAGGGGGGGCCCTTCAGGGGTGACGAGGAGCTCCGTGGCTGGGTTTGTGGAGGACCAGTTCAGCACTTTGACCTGGAATTATGTATGCATTATACAGACTTTTGGACTCAATGACAGTGGTGAGCTCTTTTCCAGCTAAACCTTCTCAATTAGAAGGACTTGTTACTTCAGTGACAATCTCACTCTGAAATGAGAGACTTAGAAACTGCTTTCAGGCTTTTCCATGAATTTTAGTCACATGAATAGGAAGCCCACTGGAAACAATTAAGCTATCACTCAGTATGTATAAGGGAAGAATTTTGCTTTTCCAATGTGCCAGATTTTGTGGAATCTAGTTAGTGGATAGCATGAGACAGCTCTGGTGTAACTATAGCTACTGTAACTGAACTGCTACCAATAATATGCAAGTAAAGTTGGCAAGCCTATGAACAAGCCACAGCCTCCAGTGATGAAATTAGAATAACTTAAACCTCTTCAGCAAATTGAGTCCAAAGTTTGTTCTGGAATGCAAAAGCATGGCCTAGAAATGCCCACTGCAAAGAATGGCAATATTCTTTAAAGTATGGACACATGATACAGATAACCATTATGTTAATGAGCTACATGTTATGGCCTACATTTAGGAACTATGCCTTACACCAGTCATGTGTTCAGGTTTTATAATTCGAATGAATGCTGCAGCAAATAAATCACTTGGCAGAAATGCATTGCTCAGCTCTTGGAATATGCATGGCTAATTGAATTTATAGCAAACTTTTGTGGGCAAGTTATCAGTGATTACTCTTTGATACTATCCTTCAGGTAAACTGTCTTACCTAGAATCATTTGGAACTACTTTACAGTCATCACAAGATTTTCCTATAAGCTGCCCTGTGTTCACACATGCCATATTAAGCACAGAAGAAAACCTGTCCTTTGAATCTGTAGCAGTTATGTATTCTTGAAGGAAATAACCAGATTTCAATAAATAGAAAACTGTGGAAATTGAGAATGGAAAAAAAAATAGTTTTCAGGCTACTGGGGTGCCCAGATAAGGGAAGGTTCAGAGGGGTAGGCAAAGCATATTGCAGTGTGAAAAGAAAGAGTTGGGTCTTAAGCCCAGAAAGTCAGAATGTGTAGGCAATAAGTTCAGTTAACAGTACTGGTAAGTGCAACAACTATACACATATTTTTACATGTACTCGTCAGAAAATCTGGCCCACAATTTTTATGTCTAAGTATACCAAAAAACTGAATTTTGGTGGCCCATGAATAGGAACAACTTGCTTTTAAGTTTCTTTCTTATTCGATGGTAAAAATCTAAATCAAACTATCTGCATCAATAGTAGTCTCTTTGGCTAAATATAAGCAAAATGATCAAGCCACAAGGAAAAATATTACTCATATTTTTATAATGTTTCTTTAAAATGGAAGCTTTTCAGGGAGGACTGTTCCAGCCTATGGCTTATTAAAGGATGCCACCACTGTCAACCAGTGATGTTAAGATCTGCAATGCCTCCACAAACACACTTTCTATCCACTGTCTTCTCTATACTTCCCATCCCACAACTAATTACATAAAACAGTCTGGCAGTTGAATACAGGTTTCCCATATATATACTCTCATACTGGACTAGGTGAAAGAGCAAGTTTTAAAGTGACTATGGAAGGAAGTGTTGACTCTACCACTCAATGTGTAAAAGGAGAAAGGAGCCTGATGCTCTTGTCAGCCATAAAGATCATATATGTTAGGTGCATTTCTCATCCAGAAGGTTCAATCGTCTGCTATTTTGAGTCTTTGCTATCTGCCTTTTACCAATCTGACTTTTTTTATCTGCCTCTATTGTGTAGTGCACAGCATATAACAAATACTATATTAGGCTTTTCTCAGCTATATTTGAAAGGGTACTATCACTTGAGTGCCAAATTGATTGCTATTACATAAATACTGATTTGCAGCCAGAAAGTCATGAAAGAGGTCATTCAGACAGGGCTTGTGTGTATGGGTTACTCCTGCCTATTTCAGTAATCAATGTAATTAATATGTTTACAGTTTATACATATTTTTCTGTTTGATTTATTACATGGTAAATCAGCCAACAATTAAATTCATGGAGCAACAATCCCCTGTAAGATACTGTATGTGTAATATACACACTCGAATAAGCAGAGGATAACTAAAAAATAAAAGCACTGAGTGCGTGTACTAGAGGATATACTTTGTCCATAATTATTTGTCAATATGCAAATGACATGTGATTTATTCTTTTCAGTGATCTATACCATATCCTTCTCCTCCTCCCTCCCTCTTACAGCGTAGTATATAAAAGCATGTTTCAGAAAGTAATGGTAATCTTGAAATAAAACCATTTCATTTACTGGATCACATTAGTTCTCTCCATAGACATCAATACTGGGTGCATTCAATAATGCCACCATCAGTGCTCCCTGCTACTGTGTGGTTTAGTTCCCACTCATTGCATACAAAATGGTTTTATTTCAAAATTACCATTACTTTCTGAAATGTTCTTGTGTATTTAAGCTGTGCCAATATCGTCTACCTACATTAGAGGGCAGAAAGGAGGGGGAGTGGCTGTGTTAACCCTTGTGCCGCTGCCTATCACCCCACCACTTGTCCTGTTGCCATCACTGGGTCTGGATGTGGCCCATGGGGGTTAACCAATTTGACACCTTTGCTGTATACTTTTTGGGGCAGGGACTGTCACCTTACATGCTGGTATAATATTGAGCCACCATGAAGCCTTAGTACTTAGTAGGTGCATCTACATATGAAATTAATTAGAAAAAAAAAACTAGGGAGCAATTAGAGCCAGAATAAACTACTTCCAGGTGCAGCATCTACACGTGCATTCAGAACAGCAGCAATTTGAGCCAGGACAGAACAGTTTATGCCAGGGCCATTCCTGCCCTGCTCTGCCCCAGGTTCTGGGTGGCGGCATCAGGCAGCAAAGGGGCTGGCTGGGGCATGAGGGTGCTAAAAGTGTGGAGCTATGTGGCTAGGCAGCAGCAGGGCCAAATTAATGCATAGGCAAACTAGGCATATGCCGAGAGCCCTAAGTGAAAAAGAGGCCCAGTTGTGCTTATTTTTCTGCTATATTTGAAAGGGTACTTATAATTATTGAGTGAAAAATGTAGGGGCTCACAAGTTTGTTTGCCTAGGGCCCACTAAAGGGTTAATCTGGCCCTAGACAGCAGGCAGGAGTCTGCCCCCTGCTGGTTGGGCTGAGTGGGCATAATTTATGCCTACAGTGAGTATCTATAGATACATTTAATCTTAGTTAGTTACAGTTGTGTTAATTAGTTTACTGCAGACTAATACTGTACTGCCATACATGTAGCTGGTTATGTTTTACTCTGCAGCTAGTTAGTCAGTAGAGAGCATGTGTAGATGCGCCCAGCAAGTATTAAGTAAAGTTCATTTGTGTTATCAGGGTCCTTTAAAGAGTATTTGTGCTGGTAGCAAAATGGTAAGAATTCAGTTTTAAAATCTGATAAGATCTTATGCCACTAAAGCTGCAGAAACTGTTTTAATGGAATGGGTGACTAGAAAACCGAACAGCTTTCTCATTTAATTAAGCATATCTTTATGTTACTCACAGGAATTCTATGGCTGATCTCTCTGTTCTTGTCCATGGAATATTGAAAAGATTAGTTAAATTATATTAAATGAAGGAGAAAATGGTGCAAAAGCAAATTTATATCTACAGGCAAGAAAGACAGGCAACCATATGAACTGAATTTCACTAATTCATATTTTGTGGAAAATTAAAAGTGAGGATATCAGATAGAGGGGTGAAGATTGAAATGACATTTCTCTTCTAGGCATGAATCTTTACAAATGTTAAAATACTTGTAAAATTCAAAAGAAGAAACAAAAGAATTAGTCAAAGAGTTTCTATCGTTTTCTAAACATTGAAAGAGCAACTTCATTAAATGGCTCATATAATACGTTCAGAAGCTCACTTAAACAAGTTGGGCATGTAGCTGCCCTCTCATCAGAGATCTACTTAAATCACTCCTGGCCTATCAGGAGCAAGTAGTGAGCAGCAGAACCACATGGGTCCCTCAGCCAATCAGCATCAGAGTGGGGAGAAGGCACGGCGAAAAGAGCAAGATTAAAGGAGCCATGTCGCAGCACACTTCCCATGTAAATTAATATATATCCCTACTGACAATTGTTGCACAACGACACATAATTACCATGAGTTTACATTAAAATGGCTATTTTGCTCAAACAAATTGGCCCCAAGAGCTTCAATAGAATCAAGATTTCACAACTCAGATATTAAATAAAAGAGGGGGACATACACTGGTCTACACTGCATAGAATAACATTAGAAAACAGCTTGTTTTATATGAGAGACCTCAATGGAATGGAGATAATACTGTAAGTCTGATAGTTGAAAAAAAAAATGGGAGAAAGAATAAACATGTTTTGGTTTATAAATATGGAAGTAACTATAAGACCCATTTTGATAATTACTGTACCTATCCTAAATACAGGATAATCAGTTTCATTGTTTGGCTGTACTTTTAAACCTGAATTATTTATAACATCCTAATTATGGTTATTAAAGTATTTGTAAAGAGTTGAACTTGATCATCCTGGAACAGAATTTTATTTCCACATTAGAAAAACAGCTAAGACACTGCAGTCTTTTTATCAATTACAAATAGATATACTGTTAATCGTTACCCAGATGACAGTAATGGATTTAAAACTGGTTAGCTACCATTTTCCAGTGCCTCCCTCATTTGCATCTGATGAAGTTTCTGCACTAAAAGTAACCATTTCTGTCTTATAAAAGCTGAGTAAAAGCAACAAAGTCCATCATATGAATATTCTATCTTTTAGTAATAGCTGGATTATAACAATATTTTTGCAGTATGTTATACCTTTTAGTCTTACTTCACATTCTTTTCCTCACTTCATCAAAAAACTAATGTAAAGCAGCTTAACTAATTTAACTAGTATAGAATAAGCAGAACTAAGATCTGCTTAACTCATTTAACTAGTAGAGAATACTTCAACAGCATTTGTGTGAATAAATAAAAATACTAAAAAGAAAAGCAAGTGTTTTCAATTTACATCAGTTATAGGAAGAAAATGAATGGCTTCAGCATGAAGGAGCAATCAAAAGGCCTGCTGCAATTAAATGGCAATATGATGGAGGTCTCAAAAACAGCTTATACTAGTCTACCCTATAATAAGTTAGGTACCATACAACTGGAAATGGTCTGCAAAATCATTATAGAACAGGGGTTGGCAGCACATGACCCCCCATGGGCCAGACCCAGCCCATTGAGTCACTGGATCCAGCTGCTGAAGTTGGAGGGCTTTGCCTGTGCCTGCACCCCCCGATGATTTGTCCAGCTCTCAGTGGCATAGCGTGGGTCTCCAGGCCAATGCTTACGCTTGCACCTGCCCCCCATCTGTGGCTGATCACTGAGCATGGGGGTCCCCCAGTGGCTGATCGCCAAGCCTGGAAATGCCGGCAGCGAAACCAGAAGTACCAGCAGCAAAACCAGAAGTGCTGCCAGGGGACCAAGTTCCCCCCCTTACCCTCCCCCCGCCCATTGCTACGCCACTGCCAGCTCTCCTCACCCCCTGCTCCCTGGCTGTGTACAGACTTAGCTTCCAGCCAGTAGGGGACTGCACCAGGGCTGGAGAGCTACAGCTGGTGTCCAGACCACCTCTGCTTCTCTCCACTCTCTCTGCTAGAAGCAACATGGCCCCAACATGGCTGGGAGCTGCCCCTGCACTGCAGCCAGGAAAAATGGGGGTTGGAAGATGTATGAGCAGCACAGGCACAGCTGGAAGCTGTAGAGCCCTAAAACAACTCCTCTGCCTAAACCCATGCCAGGGCCATGCAGCAAGAAGCTGTGTCAGGGTCACATGGCTTCCAGCTGTGCCTATGCTAAAGCTGGGAAGCAGGGGAGCGAGCAGGGTAAAGTGAAGAATGCAGATGCAATTTGCAGCTCCTTGGCCCTAGTGTAGCCGCCCCAACTGGCTGGAAGCTGAGTCTGCACAAAACGGGGCAGGCGGTGCTTGGAGAAGCAGCAGTGCGGGTGTTGCACCCATCTGTCTGCTTTAACAGACAGGAAAAGGTCTGCTGAGGGTACAGGGAAAGTGCCCTGCCCCCGGTCACTGATGTGCTTGAAAATCAGCCCACATTCAACCAGAGCTGGACTGTTCCAGCCCATGGCTTATTAAAGGATGCTCCACTGTCAACCAGTGATGTTAAGATCTGCAATGCCTCATGCATAGCATTTATAGAATGTCATGCTCTGTCCTTCACACCCTCGTTCCTTCACAGTCTGAGATATCAGTTAAGATATATCACCCTAAGAAATCTTTGCCTCTTTTTTAAAGAAATAGAAATGCTGGCAGCTTCTAACCAATGCCCCTGGAGTAAGTGCCACTCCCACATTTTTGACAGTGTCAGAAAGAGTTTATAGTTCATAGAGAAAATTTTAACCTTTTACTGTGCTTGGTAGAAATACTGTGTTTCTGATTAGCTCTTTCATGCCTTCTTGGTGCCAAAGGTTACAAAACTGTCACCATCTGGAAACAGCATAATTCTCCTGTGTATAGAGCAGTTACTTTCAAAATGTCGGCACCTTTCTCTCTGTAAGGACAGGCTAGTCATTGAGCGCTAACCTCAAGGGCTAACCTATTAAATTGTCAGTGAAATGACTAAGACTGGGCTCTTTATCATTTTAGGAAGAGTTGTTTTTTAAAATAGCCCCTGTATTACATAGTTCATGGCTCTGATAGCTAAAGCTGGAGAAACTACAATAACTAAAGCTGGAGAAACTACAAGAGACAGGATTTAATTTTCTGAAAGGCATGATTAGATGGAGAAGCCAAAAGTTATTTATTACATTTTGTTTTGAAATATTGCTTTATTTAATAGATGAATCATTTGGAAACCTGAGCACTGGAGAAAATTTCACCATGTTAGGCCAGATCTATTAATCTAAGTATTCAAGTAACTGAACTCACCTAGAAGCACTAAATCTGTTAGCCCCAGACACGACTTGGACTAACAAAATCACCAGCCAACTAATAGTTCAATTGGCAGGAGAACTAAGGAGCCCGGTCCCAGCTCCAGCATCTGTCAACTGGATGCTCGGACCACCAATGTACTACTCAGACATGGGTTAAGCCTTGAATGAATTAAAAACAGTTTATTAAACACAACAAGTAACAACTAGAAAATACAAATCTACCACTATTCCAAAACAACTTACTATACTAAGTATATACGCATAAATTCCTACTACATACACTACTATATACAGGAGTACATACAGACATATGCATACATATAACAAAGAGAAGGATGGGTTATATTTACCTAGGGAGATTACGAGGTCGAACAACTGGGGACAGAAGGGAATGAACCAGGACGACCCTCAAATATTGTCCTGGCTCTACATTGATGATGTAGTTTTTAAATCCAGTAACGTTAATTCACACTCTTATCAACGTTGGAAAACTTTGGTCACCAACTCTCCTCCAGGCAGACAGGTTGCGAGGTGGGAAAGCAAGTGTTTCTCACGCAGGCACACAGGCTCTCTCGGTCTCTCAGACACCCACCTCCCAGGTACTACCCCACAGGCACCCTCGTCTCCCAGACTCTCTCCCCCTCAGGCGTTCTCCCTCCCACTCCCCAGACGCGCCAGACTCACTCTTCCTTACTCTGAGGTGAGGTTTCCTTTTATACCTCCCCTGCACATGGCACTTCAGGTACCTTTGATACCTGAACTGCATACGACACTCAAGATTTCCACATGACACAGATATTTTCCACACGTCCCTCTACCTTTCTTTAGCTGCAAGCTGCAGGGTCACCAAAAGTTCAGATGACGTTCATAGTCTTACAACCAGTCTTCTTCTTTGACTGTAAATCAAGGAGAAATAAAATATATTTGCATAGATTTCTTTTTAGAAAAGAAAATAGGACTTTGATATTGAGTTGTCCTATGATAGGAGTTTAACTTGGACTGCACTGAGGTAATTTTTTTCTCAACAACATTTATAAGCATTTTTGTCATTTGCAAATGAAGATCCAGAGTTCTTCATTCCAGTCTTTAGACTATTTATTTCAATTTAATTTTCCTTAACCATGTTATGGCCATTTTTTTTAGATATATAATGACCCACATACACTATGGAGAGCAAGAGAGGAAGACAAGACCTTAAATACCTAAACATATCTATGTATACCTTGCTCCATATCCCTGCAAGCTCATTATTATCTTTTGAGGCAGGTCGCCTCTAGATGCATTGGTCTGACCAGATCATAAAGAGGGGCTGGAGGTTCCCCTGTAGAAAATTCTAAGTTTTAAGGGTACCATTTGAAAGAAGTCCATTTGTTCAAGGATGGATTATACAGTTGGGGATGGTCCTGCTTTAAGCAGGGGGCTGTACTAGATGACCTCTTGAGGTTCCTTCCAAGCCCATTTTTCTATGATTCAATAAACACTGCAAGCACCAGGGATATCACCTGACTGGGCCTTCTGCTTTTCCTGGACCCATCTCTTGGATTCTACATCAGCTGTCCTCTTTCTCTCCTCTGTCCTATGGATCAGCCAGGAATGAATCCCTTTACTTGGTCAAGGGGCTTACATAACTTGGGTGCAATGAAGATGGCTCTCTGGTCAAACTCACATTTCTAACTGGCTATGTGCCAGCAGTCTTCGTTACTAATGGCAGTGTATTTAAAAGCCTTTTGAAAGGCGTCCCTCTCAGGCCAAGCAAAAACAAAAAGATACATACATACAGCAAATTTAAAAAAATGTCTGCATCAGTATCACTCAAACCAGTAGTGCTGGAACCACAGCCCCTCTCCTCAGAGAGCATTATACTGTGAAACTCTGACTCTCTCCCCTGTCTGAGGGCAAGAAGGCTCTTTATACTACACTGCAATCTTTGTACCACCTCCCTAGCTTGGGAATTTCAACTCCCCTCCTCCTTTTACTGCTGAGGGGAAAGGAAATTGGGCTACCCTTTTTATAACTGAAAAAGGAGCCATAGAATCTCTAGTCTCTACAGCTAGATGCCACCTCCACACTAGAGCTGAAGAGGAAACTGGGTTTTTTGTTCCATGAAAATTTTTGCAATTCCCCAAATTTTCCTGTTCTTAGGAATCAATTCAAGCCTTTTTTTTCCCCCAACCAGAGCAGTATTAAACAGGCAAGTGCTTCGGAGGCCCTAAGTTCAAGTTCTTGCTCAAGAACTGATTAATCAATTTATATAATGTGGAACAGCTCTTCTAGGAGAGAATCCCACCTCAACGTAGCCAGGAGAAGCAAGGCATTTGCCTGTGATGTGGAAGCCTAAGTCCTTGGCAGAATAGCCCTGTAAAACAAAGGCTGACTTCCTCAACCCCCACACAACTGTCCTTCCCACTCCGAGATGCGACATCAGTGAACTGGAACTCTTTCTGGTGTTGACCAGAGCTTCCATCCTAGACCTTGGAAATTTTTCCCAGAAAAAGTCTTATTGAAATTGATCCTTCCCTACTACTAGTTTGCCTACTTTCCCAGTAATGCTTTGGGTTTTGACAAACCCACAGAAGTGTGTTATGTTGGGAAATTCCTGACCAGTTCTGGTTTACCTCAGAAAATTCCCTTGCACTTTAGGGTCTCTCTGTGGCTTCCTTATGTTCAGAATCATCTGCTGTACAGAGCAGCAGAAAACTAGGGAAACAGTTTTCCCTGTGGACAGGGAAACCTCTCCCTGAAAACAGAGAGGAATGAGAAATGAAGAGAGAATATACATGGAGGTGAGAACTAAGAACGTGGGTGAGACTTAAAAAGCCTATTAAGGACAAAGTACCCAGCACAGGGGAAGCGGTCCACCCTACTCTTGCTATTCTGTCATGCAGGGGGACAGACACCAGGATTCCCGCTCTCCCCTTCCCCCCAGGTCCCGCCTGGCTGCTGACAGCTGGCCAGAGGCAGGAGGCAGGGCTGGGGACAGAGTGAGCTGAGTTCTAGCACAGTGCCCTGTGCTGGGGGGGCTAGCAGGGGTCCACAAAGGAGCTTGGGATGCCAGCAAACAGCAACCTAAACTTTAGTTGGGAGGGGATCTGGTACAGAAATTCAATAGACCAGTCTAACCTAAATCACTTAAGTCTGATACCACGTTGATCTAAGTCAATCTTAGACCTGGTTCCACCATTTTTTAAGTAGTCTACATGCACTGAACTTCTGTTACAGGTATGAACCAGCTTCTAATCACTTATACCATTTATTCATAGATTAATAGATGCTAGGGTTGGGAGGGACCTCAACAGATCATCGAGTCTGACCCCCTGCCTAGGCAGGAAAGAGAGCAGCGGCCAGATGACTCCAGCCAGATGCCTATCCAGCCTTCTCTTAAAGACCTCCAAGGCAAGGGAGAGCACCACCTCCCCTGGAAGCCCATTCCAAATTTTGGCCACCCCTACCGTGAAGAAGTTTTTCCTGATATCCAGCCTAAATCTTTTCTCCGTTAGTTTGTGACCATTGCTCCTTGTTACCCCAAGAACTGCCTTGGTGAACAGAGCTTCTCCAATCCCTTGCTGTGTTCCCCTAATGAATTTGTAGGCGGCCACAAGATCACCTCTCAGCCTTCTCTTGTGGAGGCTGAAGAGGTCCAGGTGCCTCAGTCTCTCCTCATAGGTCATGGGGCTTGTCTTGTAAGCCCATAACCATAAAAGGGGCCCTCCTCTGGACCCTCTAGAGTCTATCAACATCCTTCTTGAAGTATGGTGTGCAAAACTGGACGCAGTACTCCAACTGCAGACTGACCAATGCTGCATGGACGGGAAGTATCTCCTCCTTGGATCTATTTGTCATGCATCTGCTGATGCATGATAAAGTGTGGCTAAGCTTTGTGATGATTTCATCACACTGACAATTCGTGTTCATCTTGGAGTCTACTATGACTCCAAGATCCCTTTCCACTTCTGTTCTGCTGAGAGGGTCACTTCCCAGCCAGTAGATGTGCTGGATATTTTTGCGCCCTAGGTGCAGCACTCTGCACTTGTCCTTGTTGAACTGCATCCTATTGTGTTCTGCCCACTTTTCTAACCTATCCAGGTCTGCCTGCAATTGTTCCCTTCCCTCTGGAGTGTGCATTTCACCCCACAATTTAGTATCATCTGCAGACATGGATAGAGTATACTTCACTCCCACATCCAAGTCACTGAGGAAGATATTGAAGAGTACAGGTCCAAGGACCAAATCCTGTGGGACCCCACTATGCACATCCTTCCAGGTCAATACTGACCTGTCTACTACCACTCTCTGGGTGGAACCGCTAAGCCAATTTGCCACCCACCGGGCCATGTAAACAACTATGTTACAGCCTCTTAATTTATTTATGAGAATGGGATGAGGTACCATATCAAAGGCCCTCCTAAAATCTAAGAAAATGCCATCCACCTCTACTCCTGCATCTAAGCATTTTGTAACCCTGTCATAAAACGAAACCAGATTGGTCAAGCATGATATACCTGCTATAAATCCACTCTGGTTTCCCTGCTGCATTATTTTTCCATCTGGACTCCCACCACAAATATGATCCTTCGTAACCTTTTCAAAGACCTTTCCAAGAATGGAGGTGAGACTGACTGGCCTTTAATTACTTGGATCCTCCTTCCTCCCCTTCTTAAAAATAGGGACCACAGTTGGCCCTTTTCCAGTCCTCTGGGACCTGACCTGAGTGCCATAAGCGCTCAAACAGCTGTGCAAATGGTGCTGCTATGACACCAGCCAATTCCTTCAGTACCCTCAGATGCAGCTCATCAAGGCCTGCTGACTTGAACACATCCAGTCCATCCAAGTGACTCTGCACCAAGTCAGCATCGACAGTTGGTACGCTGGTGTCCCTCTGATGCCTATCTAAGAACCCGTTAGGAGACTTATCTTGAGCCCTATTCAGGAACACTGAAGCAAAAATCTCATTGACTAGCCTTGTCCCCCCTCTCTGTCACTAATTGTTTCTCCTTGTTCAGTAGGGGTCCTATGCTGCCCTGCACCTTCCTTTTACTCCCTACATACCTAAAAAAATACTTTCTGTTGTCTTTAATTTGTGTTGCCAGCCTCAGCTCTGTAGTTGCTTTGGCCTTTCTAACTGCCTCACTGCAAGTGCAGGCCAAGTAGGTATACTCCTCCTTGGTAGCTTCCCCCTGCATCCACCACCTGTATGCCTTCTTTTTTGCCCTTAGGCTCCCCTGGATTTCCTTGTTTAGCCAAGGAAGTTTTTTGGCTCTTTTCCCCCTTATCCCTCTGTGCCCAAAGGATCGCTTCCTTTAGGAACAACCACCCTTCCTGGACTCCCATCTTGCCAATAAAATGAAGCTCATCCAGGATTTGAGCCCAGGACCTCTCATACCCAAAGCGAGAATCATACCCCTAGATAAACAAACCATTCATTAGAGCAATGAGCCATTATGTATAATGTCTGTACCTGGCCTGAATTTGTCAGGCAAATTACTTGTAGAAGTTATTGTAAGGGGCAAAAAAAACCCAGAAGGCAACATGAAAAGCCTTATGTATGTGTGAGAGAGAGCCCTTCCCCCGCAACTCACCCCATTACTCATCACAGGGGAAGTGATGAGCAGCAGCCTCAAGTCAGATGGGGCCAAGGTGGGAAGGGGCAGGGACCCAAAGGAGGGCCCCACAAGACAACTGCCAGGGATGCAGCAGGGAGCCACTGAGCCCAGCAGCCAACCCTTGAGAGGGGAGAGTGAAAAGCCCCAACCAGGATCTGTGGGGCCTGGGAGATGAGACCCAGGGCCCTGTCAGAAGATGGTGATTATTTTCTGTTCCATTTCATTATCCTTAAGTTCTTTTTCTATCACCATTGGTGTTATCCCTTAGTTCCAGGTTACCTCAAGATTCATATGAGTTTTGTTGCAAGGGCCTGAGTCCATGGTCGAAGGACGGCCTGTGGAGGACTGTACAGCCAGGAGGTCAGCACCCTCAAGAAGTGGGACGTTGCAAGTGAGAAGACATCACCTTCCAGAGATCAAGGGTCATCTCAGCCCTGAATGTGGTAAGGGTGGGGTAAAGGGGAGGTTGGAGCCCCACAAAGAAACCCAGGAGTAAGATCCCATGAACCACCTTCCAGGATCTGTCTCCCAAGAGAAACATCAAAGGCATGGTAGGTGAGCAGGAGCAGCAATCAGATCATGTAGATGGTGCCAAATCGGGATCCCACCCTGACATTGCTGGGGGGCAAGGCACCAGTCAAGAGGTGGCTTAAGTCCTACAACACCTACCAGTGACAATGTTAAACCCTTCTGCCAGGTACCGGTTGGCAGCAACAAGGGTAAGGTTCAATTTTGGGGCACTAAATATATTTAATTTAGCTCGAACAGCTACACAGACCACCTGGGAAACACTAAATGAATTACTAGGTATCCTGCATAAATGAAATCCCCTCCTCACAAGCACTGTAAACACAGAGGATAAATCTGTTATGGGAAAAAAAACAAAGAAAACACTAAATACCATTTGAAACACTACTAAATACAAGGCATAGATTATAGATTGCACCCTCGTAAGGAGGCTTCACCCATACCCAGGCAGTCTGGGTCTTGAGGCTCACTCAAAGGCAGTTCCAAGGGGTTACACCCTTATACCTGATCTTCAGCAATGGGATGGAAAGGAGGACCCACTGGAGTGTCCTCCGAGCTTCTCCTTGGGTTTGCTGAGCCATGGGAAGCTCCTAGAGAGTGTGGGCCCTTCTGCATTGCAAGGGGCCCCTCATTGCTCCCTGTGAAGTTGCAGGGCAATCTCCACTTCTATGTGGTAACATTAAGAGGTTAACTGCAGTTTTCATCAGTATGCCACACCCCAACATTCCTAGTCCCAATGCCAGCTCTGCTGAGCAGAAATTGCAAAAGAACTTCAAAGGAAAAGTCAGGCCTATTTTGGCTTGGGCCTGAACTACATATAGCAGTTGGGACATAAACTGCAAAAGGGACAAAAACAGGCCAGGCCTCTCTCACTGGGCCTGGACTGTGCAGCAAAAGCTGGCCAGGCCTATACTGCACTGAGGCCTGAATAAACAACAATTGGTGCCAGCTATCACCCTGGCTCAAACTGTGCCAGCCAAACAAATAGCTAGGGTTCAGCCACACAGCTAGGCTGGAGCACCATAGCTGTGAAACAGGAAAAAGGCCTGGGCCTATGAATGCAGTCTGAACATCCACCAGTCTCAGCTATACCACATGCTGGGACACTACAGTTCCCAAACATAGGGGCCAGTAACTGCCAGGAGTAAACTACTCCTGGGTAGTTTGTTCCGCAGATTAATATCCCCATGGCATTAACCCACTTAAAAAAAGGGGGGGGAAAGAAGGAGGACATAGGAGACTCAAACTCAAAAACAGACTCTCTCTCCCTCTACCTGATGCTTCCCCTTCAAATAGCTTTTGCTTGCTTCTCCAGTGAAGAGGTAGGGAGATCTCAACCTGCTCGGCTTTCTGGCTCCTAATACAGCACTGCAGCTCTTAGCAGCCCCAGGAAAAGGAAAGAGAAAACCTTATTTTGTTGTTCTTATATATCTAGTGTGATATCACCCAAGCCTTTTCCAATCAGGGAGGGCCACATTTCAGTTTTTCTCCCAACCAGTCTGCCTGAAGCATCCTCTGCTTCCTCTAGCCAATGAAGCCAGAGGGTTTTACATATTTCCCCCAGATACAGGCCCCAGCTTGCCATGTGCTGAGCACGTGGCCAAAACAACAGGGGCCATCTTGCCCACGTAAAAACACACACATACAAAAAAACATGATACACAACCCAAGTGTGTGGCGGGGGGGCATGTTACATGTAAAATAATAAAATACATGCTAAGTCCAGTAAGAAAGAAAGACAAAATATTTTTCAAAAAGTGGAGTTTGAAACCAAAATCAAAAAGCAGCAGAACCAGAGCTAAAACTCATCCCAATTCATTACAGCCTCTCCACTATTAATAGCAGCTACAGATTAACTTTGCAAACAGACAGTACTTTGTGATTTTCCTTCCCAAAACAAATTATAATATTTTCCTCCCAAACATCGAAAGCAAACAAATAAATTCACTGCCAGTAACCAGGAGCGGGTGTGTAATAACAAGCCAGCATGCACATGGCCTTATAGAAAAAAGAGAGAGAAACAAATTTCCTTTAAGTAGAATGACAGCAAATTGTATGAAAAAGATTTTGGCAGCCTTGATTTAATTAGCACAGCTGTCCTGTGCTTACAGATAGTTGAGAGTATACTGGAAACATGCTGAATCAAATGACAGTCTGTCAAACTTTTTGCTACAATAAGTAGAAGGGTATTTTAATAGGTACTACAGCTACAGGTTGAGGTTTAGAGACTTCACTGCTCTTCATTTATCCAGATATTCGGGTTAATTACTCAACTAAAACAGACCCAAGATAAAAACAGTTGAAAAATAAACAGCTCCAAAATTAGCAGCCCATTTAAATGTAGCATGCTTCCAAAAACCCCAGTTTTTCTTTTTTTATTTATTTTAAAATGCATTCCCTCCCCTTCCCCAACCATTTCTTACTTTTTCTCTCCCTCTCTATTCCCTATAGAGAAGTATAAGTAAGCTAAGATGTAGGATAATCTTTAACATTTTATTTTAGGTAGTAAGTTTTATTTTTCTCTCCCCTCTTTGAAAATAAGCACCCTGCTATTTTGATATAGATATCCACAGTTTTATAAGTGATAATTATTATGTTTGTATTGATTTTTTTTTACTGCTTTTATATTGTGTGATTACCATTTTAGGCCTATATATGTAAGTTAGCATAAGTCATGTCAAGTTTCCATCTTGTAATATCAAGCCTCCATCTTATCCCCATGCCTGGTTGTGTAACCTATGACTCATACTACCCCTCCTATGTAACGGTTCCTGAATGAATGGGGATGAATGAGGGTGCTTGAGAGACAATGGCAGTAGGTCTAAAAATAGCTCCCTCTGAATGACTGAACCATCCACACCAATACCTGGACCAATGACCCAGCCCGTGGAACCACTCTCAGCATTCAAGAAACAAAAGATGAGGCAACCCACCATTGTGCCAAGCTGAACATGCTCAGTAAGAACACCTGGAGTCCTCTGGAACAGGACTGACATTTGCCTGGACAGGCCCTCCCCATAGGAGATCAGAGGTAGTCTGCCCCATAAAAGGGGTAGTAAAGACTGACTCCTTGGGACACTCTCTCCATCTGGACCAGCACCATGCCACACCACCTATCCACCCAGAGGCCCTGCTGGCGACTCCTCTCTGGACAACACCTACTGGACAAGGACCACTTTCCAGCCTGGATAGGTAGCTATCACCCCCATCTCCTCTTCAACCAAGGACTTGGACTCTGCTTCTCTTCCCTACCTGGACTCCACCCCTACCACTGAGTCTCTTTCTCCTGCTGCCATTGTGAGTGCTTATGTGTGTGTGTGTATGTATGTGTGAACCAATAACTTCATGAGGCGGTGTAGTGTGTTGTCTGTTTAATAAACCTTTTATTCGGGCCCCTGAGTTGGGTTTTGATTTATTACTGTTCATCCCTGCTCCAATCTCTGCTCCTCGCCTCACTGACTTCTGTCTCATTTCTCCCTCTCCTACTTCTGGCTCACTGCCACCTCCAACACCTGTCCTGAGCTCCTCTCTGCCTCCAAACCTGCCTTTTCTTTGCCACTGTCTTATCCCCACTGCCTTTTCCCCTGAGCAACCAGGTTTCTGCCTCAGTTTCTTTCCTGACTGTCTCCTCCTTGCCACCACTTATCTGCACCCCCACCCCGGCCCAATATTTCAGCTGTCTGCCTCAGTTCCCAGCCCCAAGCTCTCAGGTTTCTGTCTCTCTCTCTTTCCTGGCTGTCTCCTCCTTGCCACCAGGCTTTTTTTTTTTCTTTTTTCCCCTTGCACCAGCGAGCTTGAATAACCCTGGGGCCACTTTATCTTAAGTAAACCCAAACCTCTGTTCTTCTAGTCTACTGGTTCTAATCCCGGTTCTGGCAACTTTCACTCCCTACACTTAGCTCTCTCTCTCACCTTAAGCTTCCCCCCAAGGATCCCAGGTACCCCAAAAACACATATACACACTGTACCATCCAAGTTAGGAACTTACCTGTGTGTATGTGTAGGTGGGTTGTGTGTGTGTGAACTGGTGAGTGTGTGTGTATATATATGTCATTGTGTGCATGATATATGAATTAGTGATCTGTGTGTGGGTATGGACAATTGATTTTTTTCTAACTTTTGGGGTGCATAGTGTATGTGCTTGAATTGGTGATATGTATGCATGTGCCTAGGCTGGTTTGGATGTGTATGTGCTTGAGTTGGTAGTGTGTGTGTGTGTGTGTGTGTGTGTGCATGTGTGCGTGTGTGTGTGTGTGCACCTAATTGATTTGTGTGTTTGTATATGTGCAATTGTGTCACACCCTCCTGTTTAACAGTGCAATATTGAGATCCTGAGAGTTGGCCTGACCCCACAGGGCAACACCAGCTGGAAACTATTCTCACTTATCACAGATCCAGTTATTGTGAACAGCAAATGCCCATCTTGAAGACACATTCTCTAAAAGCAGGTAGTGTTAAAATCTCCCCGATGAATTAAGTTGGCAAGTCAATCTGAACCACCTGGAAGAACATCTTAATTAAATTCAAGCACTGTAAGTCTAGCAGTTCAGCTACATATGTAAAACAAAATCAAACCCTGAACTACAAGCACCCTCTCACACTACTACATTGAGCAATATGTGAACTAAAGAAAATGGGATGAGACTCAGTTGTGCTTGATGCCAGGGAAAACTGCAATTATTAAACTTATGCAATGCTAAGACTCTTCACTATGAAACAGTATAAGTAACTACTCTTTTTACATGGGTATACATGTAAAAACAAGGCTCTGAGGCATGATTTCTGAAAGTACTCAGCTCTGGACTTAACTCTTCTTCCAATGGAGGACTTGAAAATGTGATTGCTGAGGTCATATGTCATGGTAACCTAGTTACTAAGCTTTTCAGAAAGTTTAGATATGATATCCTGCCTCTAGGCCCTACTATGCGTGTTGATTTATCACTATACTGATGGGACAGGCAAGATTGTTAATTGCTATGTTGCACTGTGCTTCTAAACCATAGAAAGCATTTTCCCCTTCTTGAAACAAGAAGTAGCTGTATGCATCTTACATCAGTGCTACACTGTGATGGAGTGCCAACTCAGCTGTACTTAAGGTTTCACCCCTTTCTATTCAAAGGATGACTTGAAGCCCAACAGTTTGAGTCTGTTAGGCTTAAACATGAGAATGCTTACAAACCTATGCCTGCCAACTATTTACACTGTAACCCCCTAAACTTAGTCCCTGGTGTCAGTCCAGCCCAAATCCAGCAGCTTTACTGAATTTCAGGATCCAATGTAAAACCTTTTTCGGCCTGTCCCCTACCCTGAAGCATGTTTGGAACTCACCCAGCTGCTTGAGGCCATCAGCAATCCACAACTTCCTGTTCTAGGCTTTTCAACCTTTCTGCACCACACTTCTAGTCTCTATTGACTACAATTAATTGCACACATAGGAGAGACAAGTAATTTGCAGACTAATCCCTACAAGAGCTCTGTTTAAAGGAACAGGAAGCATACTATAAATAGCTGGAATAAAATTAGATAAGCTTTCAAAGGCAAGGTATTCTTTATCAAGTCTGGGTACAGGGCAGTTAGTGATGTTGTAATTTGAGCCTGGGATTCTCCAGACGCAGCCTTTCTGAAAAATAACACCATCTTTTTAATGCACATCTAGGGACTGAATCAAGGCTTTGATCAAGCCCCAAAGGCTCTCAGTTTTCATCACCTAGTACATGGGATCCACAACCCCTTTAGGGAAACAATATTCAACAAAGAATTGAACTGTACAGCTAGTAACAAGCATAATGCTGACATGCCAAGAGATTATACTGTCCATACTCAGAGTTAGGGTGGTCATCATAGAGGACAGTCTGAATGTCCTCTGTCCTCTACTGATATGAATCCAGACGCCTTTAGGTCCTCTATTTTTCTCTTGAAGGGAAAAAAAGAGTACATAAAGACATTGGGTTTCATATCAATAGTGGACAGAGGACAGAGTAACAGAAAACCGGAATGTCCTCTATCATGGCCACCCTACTCAGAGTACCCAAAACAGTTTCTAGCTTAGCAAATGCCATATGAGCTCAAGGGGACATTTGCTAGCTGTTGATTCAGACCTACACCCAGCCAGTGTTAGTTTAAATCTGATCACTGACTCAAGCCCAAGAGACACATGGCTACAATCTGCCTCTGTCTAAGGGAAGTTTCTATTTTAGTGTCTTATAACCCAAGTTCTGCAGAACATTCAGGAGGGCTTCCTAAGATGCACCCCACTGAAAATCAGCTTTTCTTAAATTTGACTGAGTCTATCAATACTTTTATGCATACCAAAGAACTCAAAACATGACTCTGACTGAAGCCTAGAGGGCAGTAAGTCATTCAACGTTTATTCCAAATAGTGAATGGTACTTACTCCTGTGGAGAAACCCTATCAAAATGGTAGTCAGCAAGAAGTTACAGTAGTCAGATAGGCACAAGCCCAATATATGACCTCTACCTAGTCGGTATTAATTTGTAACCTAAAATATAGCACATATGGTGCTACAGTCAAGGGGAATTCTTACCTGACAGAAACACAGGAAAAATTCCAAAAGGCAACAAACCTATTTTTAAGAAAAGAAAACAAATTACATGTGCAAAAATGTGTGCTGGGAGGAGAAGGAAGATTAAGGGTTGGAAGAGTGAAGCTAATGGAACATAAGAATATTTGGGGGAGCAGGGAGAGGATGAGGAGACATCAGTGGGTAGTACATAGACTGGGAGCTCCTGCTAACTCTACATTCTCCTCTCTCAGATCTTCCAGGACACAGGGCAGGCCTGGACCACCTAGGATTATAAGAACCTCTCTCTGTGTTCCCTGCCTGGATTTCAAGAATCTAAGAATTCCTCACTTACAAACCAGGATTTTGGACTTCTGCCCCTTGCAAGATGCCTCAGCCCTATCTGTGGTCACCTCTGTGGAAACTAAAATCTGCGGGAGGCTGACAGTGCTGGGGAGCAGGAGTCTGAGTCCATCTCCTGTATCAGATCTGGAGAAGACCTGCTCCTTATGTGGTCAGTACTTCATAGTTTCATAGTTTCATAGTTTCAGGGTGGGAAGGGACCTAATAGATCTTCTAGCCCGACCCCCCGCCAGGGCGGGAGAACAACCCAAAAAAAAGAAAAAAAAAAAACAAAAAAACACCACTCACCCTAAAAACAAAAACGGAACTCAAATGAGTCCAGCCAGGTAAGTATCCAGCCTCTTCTTAAAGATCCCCAGGGTAGGGGCCAGCACCACCTCCCTTGGAAGTTGGTTCCAGCTCCTAGCCGCCCTAACTGTGAAGTAGTTTTTCCGGATGTCCAATCTGTACCTGGTCACCAGGTCCCCCCTCAGCCTTCTCTTGTGGAGGCTGAATAGGTTCAAGTCCCGCAGTCTCTCACTGTAGGGTCTGCCCTGTTGTCCCCGGATCATGCGGGTGGCCCTCCTCTGGACCCTCTCCATGTTGTCCACATCCCTCCTGAAATGGGGCGCACAGAACTGGACACAATACTCCAGCTGCGGCCTGACCAGCGTCGCATAGAGGGGGAGGATCACCTCCCTGGCTCTACTCGAGATGCACCTGTGGATGCACGACAAGGTCCGGTTAGCCCTGCCAACCATGACCTCGCATTGTCGGCCCATGTTCATCTTGGAGTCAATAATGACACCAAGATCCCTTTCCGCCTCCGTGCTCTCAAGTAGGGAGCTCCCCATCTTATAAGTGTGCTGCTGGTTCCTACTACCCAAGTGCAGCACCCTGCACTTGTCCGTATTGAAACGCATCCTGTTCCTGTCTGCCCACCCCTGTAACCTATCCAGATCCTTCTGCAATCTCTCTCTCCCTGCTAGCGTGCTCACCTCCCCCCAAATTTTGGTGTCATCAGCGAATTTAAACAGGTTGCTCTCCACCCCAACATCAAGATCGCTGATGAAGACATTGAACAGCGCAGGGCCCAGGACCGAGCCCTGAGGGACTCCACTACCCACCTCCCCCCAAGTCGAATATGATCCATCCACCACCACCCTCTGAGTGCGACCCTTCAGCCAATCTGCAATCCATCTGACCGTGTAGGCATCTATGCCACAGTCGCCTAGTTTACTAATTAGGATGGGGTGAGAGACGGTGTCAAAGGCCTTGCTGAAGTCCAGAAAGACTACATCCACCGCGACACCTGCATCCATGGCCTTTGTGACCTGATCATAAAAGGCAATCAGGTTGGTCTGACATGATCTCCCCCTAATAAATCCATGCTGATTGCCCCTGAGCATCATCTCGGATGCCGGCCCATCACAAATGTGCTCCTTGATGATCTTCTCAAAGAGCTTCCCCAGGATTGAGGTAAGACTGACGGGCCTATAATTGCCCGGGTCCTCCCTTTTCCCTTTTTTGAAGATGGGGACCACATTAGCTACCTTCCAATCGTCTGGCACCTGGCCCAAGCACCACGATCGCTCGTAGAGCCGTGCCAGGGGCCCTGCAATAACCCCAGCCAGCTCCCTCAGCACCCTGGGGTGGAGAGCATCCGGACCCGCTGACTTGAACGCGTCCAGCCCCTCCAGAAGCTCTCTAACCCGGTCCTCCCCAACCTGAGGTCTGAAGGCGATCCCCTCGCGTCCGGCTTCTATCACAGCAGGGAAGTCCCGGTCCCTGCACAAGAAAACGGAGGTGAAGAATTGGTTAAAGAGGTCCGCTTTATCCTCTGACGCAACCACCAGATTGCCCCGCATATCCTGCAGGGGCCCCACATTACCCGGCGCCTTCTTCATCCTCCCAATATATTTGAAAAAGGACTTTTTGTTATCCTTAATCCTGGACGCTAATCCGAGCTCTATCTCCGCCTTGGCCTTCCTAACAGCCCGCCTGCAGGCCCGAGCAGAGGAGGTATACTCCTCTTTGGAGATTACACCCCCCTTCCACCGGGCGTACGCCACCCTTTTGGCAAGCAGGCATTCCCGGACACCCTTGGTGAGCCAGGGGGGCTTTTGGACACTCCTGCCCGCCTTGCTTCTTGTCGGGATGGACACCCCTTGGGCCCCGAGTATCGTTTCCTTAAGGAACGACCACTCCTCTTGGACGCTGAGTTCCTCTGCCCTCAAGGACCCCAGTTCCTCTCCCACTAATCTCCTCATCTCACTGAAGTTGGCCCTCCTGAAGTCTAGGGCCACCACCTTGCTGCGGGCCCTTGACACTCTACGCTGGATGGTGAATTCCAGCACGCGATGATCACTATTGCCCAGGTGGTCAAGAACCTGGAGGCCTCTTACCAGGTCGTCGCCTGCGGCCAGGACCAGGTCCAGCAGGGCATCTCCTCTGGTGGGACTGTGCACCTCCTGAATCAAGTGGAGGTCCTGCAACTCGGCCAAGAACCTCCTGTAGCGGTCCGTCCCGGCTGACTGCTCCTCCCAGCAGATGTCCGGGTAATTAAAATCGCCCATGACAACTACATCCCTTGCTTTTAGTGTCTCCGCAAGCTGGCCTGAAAATTCCCTGTCCAGCTCCTCCTCCTGATTGGGGGGTCTGTAATAGACCCCCACTGTCAAATCCCTCTCACCTTGCCCCCCCTGGATCTTGACCCAGAGCACTTCAGCTCGCCCTTCCCCTGACCCCATACTGCTGGCAGAGGATGTGTAGTGCTCCTTGACATAAAGTGCCACCCCCCCCCTTTTTCTGACATTTGTGTGAGTCCAAAATTAGGGTGTCCCTGCTTCTTTGACAGTGTCTGAGTGCCCCTTAGAGCTCACCCATGCAGGAGCCAGGATTTCTAGGAGCCTTCCCATTCTGAGTCCCTCTCATTGCTTCTTGTACCTGTGCCATCTCTGGAAAAGCCTCTAGAGTGGTCTATAATCTTTTCCCTGCCCCTCAGTTGAGCTAAGGTCTGGGAAGCCCCAAACACTTAGAAACCAGGAACTGAAGAGTTAGAATACATGCCATCTTTGTGTATAGAGGGGGAACTGCCTGATAGATGTTGTCAGCCCCTCCTCCTACCCACATCTACCCCCTGCTCACACACTGGGGGCTGGGGCCTGGAGGCAGTAGGTCAGGAGTGAAGGGCACCAGTGGGGATGGAGGGCTGTGGGTCAGGAGTGAGAGGCACCAGCAGAGCCAGGGGGCTGCAGGTCAGGAGTGAAGGGCACTGACAGGGCTGGGAGGGCTGTGGCTGGGTGTGAGTGGCACTGGCATATCAGGACTGCTCAGTGCCACAAAGTGATTGGGGGGAAGAACAGCTGCAGCTGGACCTGTGTCCTGGTAAGCTAAGGGGGCAGGGGGAGCTCTGATTTTGCATGATAGAAAACCCAAAATCAAATGCCAAAATATATAGGTATTTAGAATTTATTTTATTATAATGATTGAGGCACTCGTAGGCTTCCAAATGGTTTTAAATTTGTAAATATATCAATAGAGCATTGTGTTCAACTGATACCTATGGGTGTGTTTGCACATACACACACACACACACACACACACACACACATAGTGGTGATTCATTTTAATTGCAGAAAAATGCAGATTTGGGGCTTTTAATCAGAGAATTTGGGAGTTTTTATTAGAGAATTTTGGATTTTTAAAGAGAAAACCAGGATCCCTGCTAATAAGCCAAAGGCTTTGAAAATACTAACAAAATAATAGAGG
>NW_005843178.1:91551-93174 GCF_000455745.1 Alligator sinensis
GAAAGAGTGGCAGCATTGGACAGAGCAAGTCAGATACACCAGTCTTCTCTAAAGTGCTTGAAGTTACTGTAACTACCACATCCTAAAGGAAACTGTTGAGATTTCCTTTGTGGCTTCTATTAGTTTCTACAAACTCCAAACATTTCTCTGCCCATATAGACCCCATTTCAATAGACAAGAGTACAGTATTCCTTCTGCGGAATTCTTGCTTCCACTTGTGGTTTCTTCCACAAAACTGAATGACTCAAATGTTTCTGTCTGCTTTAGGAAACCAAAAAGATTAAAACTAGCAGCAAGTATACTAATGACAGCACAGTTAATGATATATACAACCTTAAAAAGAAATGCTGGATTTCTTATCAGTAGGCTTTATATTGACACAACCCAAGCATGCAAAAAGCAATCATGGTTAATTGTATATAGGTGACTTATGGGCTTAACAGTTGATTGCCCTGGTCCCAGCCCCAGCCCCAGCCCCAGCCCCCTCCTCCACCCCGAGTTTTAGTGTCAGTTCCTAGTTGCAAATATATTTGCAATTAAGTTCTTAAGACATTATGAGAAAACTGGCACAAAAATTGTAAACATCTCTCTCATAAATCTTGTATGTTTAAATTAACAAATTAGTCTTTTGCAGACAGTCCTTTTTCCACAGAAAATTGTTTTTGCTCTCTTTGCAGCCTGTCTGAGATAAAAGCAAAGGGAATTAGAGCCTGGTAGAAATTCTATCTGTGTTTGTGTGTGTGTGTGTGTGTGTGTGTGTGTGTGTGTGTGTTATATAAATAATAGGCAGACAAGCTACTTTGGGTAAATCCAATATCTTTTATTAGACCAATAATACACACACATGCACACTTGTCCATGCACACATGCTCACGCATACACACAACTTAGAATTTATTCTACTCTTGTGAGGTACTGACTACCCTCTATTTCCATTCACATCAGTGCATTACAGGAAGTTGTTGTTCCAAAAGGGCCAATCCTTCTCCCATTAACTTCCATTGACTTTGTTGCGTGGGAAACCACTCCAGTTGTGGGTTGTTAATCCCTACAATTTATATCAACAAACCTGTCTCGCCCGGTGGTGGTGGTCCCCTTGGCTCTTGCCAACCCACTCCTACAGCCCAGATTGAGAAGGTGATACAATAATTAGTTAATGACAAACAGCTGAGTAGAGGAATCAAAATGTAACCCGAGTGGTACTCCAAGAGGTACCCCCTCTCCAATTGAAAGAATCAAAGCAGATGCATAAGCGCTGTGGGAGGTGTAGGGACTCTCCTTCCCCTATAGAGCAGAGCCAGACCACCAATGGGGATTTAACCATATACCTTTTAATGAAAGAACAGTAGTAGGAACATAACCTTCGATCTGGTTTCCCATGATCACCTCTTGAAGAAACTGGCCAATTGTCGCCTTGGGTCCTCCACGATCCACTGGCTGGAAAATTGGCTCCGTGGTCGGACCCAGAGGGTAGTAATTGATGGAAGTCACTCATCATGGTGTCCTGTGACCAGTGGAGTCCCCCAAGGCTCTGCTGCTCTGACCAGTGGAGTCCCCAAGGCTCTGTCCTTGGACCCATATTGTTCAACATCTTCATTAATGATGTGGACACTGGAGTCAGAA
>NW_005843178.1:93776-95387 GCF_000455745.1 Alligator sinensis
TTACTGTCTGAGCCCCCAAGGTCTGGAACAGCCTGCCACCGGCGGTGGTTCAAGCGCCTATATTGAACACTTTCAAGAGCAAACTGGATGCTTATCTTGCTAGGATCCTATGACCCCAGCTGACTTCCTGCCCTTTGGGCAGGGGGCTGGACTCAAGGATCTTCCGAGGTCCCTTCCAGCCCTAATGTCTATGAAATAACAGGCATAAACCAGGGGGTATAGGGACACTACAATGCTCCAAGTGGGCAGGATTCAACAAAGGTTAGACACTTACAATCATTGACAAAAGACAGGGTTAACAAAATATAAAATCCAAACAGCAGAACAAACAATACTTGTTGGTGAAATATAAAAAGGCACAAAATACAAAATGTCAAATGACAAGGAAATATAGGGCCTAGGTACCTGGAGGAGGAAGCACAATGAGGCCCCTTTCCACTGCAAGAAGATTTTCTCCTTGTTAGTTTACTCACTCCAAGTCACCCCAGCTAGAACTTGGATCTCCCACGTGGTGGGCAGAAACACTACCACACAGCCACCAGCGCTAGCACTGCTCTAAATTGCTAGGGGTCTTGACCTTCCCAGAGCCCTGGCCTCTTATTGGAGGAGCTGGAAGCAGAGCTAGGAACCTCTCAGGTCACTGCTCAGATCCTTGCTGGAGCAGGGGAGCCTCTCCTGCAGGCCTCAGCCTCTTGTAGGGGATCCTGGAGCCCAACAGGGAACCTCTCCTGCCGGCCGCACGCCGCACTGCTGAGAGTCCAACTGCTGCCTGCAGGTCCCACTCCTTCAGGCTCTTCTGGGGCAACTGCTCCCACCCCGCTGGCCCAGCTCTTGCCAGCTCTTTGAAGCTCCTTCCTTGTGGTCCCTCACTGGTCTCCCCCCTGAGTCAGCTGCACTGCCCCTTTTATCCCCCTCCAGGTGACCCAAGGGGCCAATCAGGGGACATGGAGGGTGAGTCTCTGGTACCTGATTGGTGAGTAGAGGGAATCCAAGTCCTCCAATCATCTTTTGCCCTTTCAAACCCCCTGGGCTAAGTCACTGCCAGCTAGCCCATCACAAAATAACAAAAGTGTATTGCTACTAAACAATAATCATAATTATATACAATTACAAGGGCTGTGCAAAATTTCAGCAGCCGTTTTGTTTTGGAGGTGTTTTGGCCTGCTTCGGCACTCAAAACACCAAATCGAAAACAAAACAGAAGGCTCCGAAACAGCTACAAAATGAAACAAAACCATCTGAAACGTTTTGGAAATGTTTCAGAATGTTTCAGAGGTGGCTTCAGGAAGAGTCTAGCACAGTCCTGCAGCACTCCTTTTAACGTGCCACAAGGCTGGGGCCAGGCAGGGAAGACATGGGTGCTTCTCCCACAGCTCCCCACACTGGGGCAGAGGCAAGCACAGCCAGAGGAACTGTGGGAGAAGCCCCCATGGCTGCCCTGCCCAGCCTCATCCTCTGCCCGGCCCCAGCCTCCTGGCGCTTAAAAAAAAAAAAATGGCCCTGCATTCACCAGCTGCAGCAGCAGCGATCAGGGCCTCTGAGATCTTGTGGCAGAACCCCACCATGCAGCGCGGGGCAGTGGAGAACAGCAGGGATCCCCCCCCCCCCCCC
>NW_005843178.1:95538-99518 GCF_000455745.1 Alligator sinensis
TGCTGAACCACACTGAATCTGCACCATGGGGCAGCTGCCAGGCAGGTGCCAGGTGGGGGGACAATCCCCGCTACCCCTCACTGCCCCGTGCTGTGTGGGAGGGTTCTTCCATGAGCCCTCAGAGGCCCTGATTGCTGCTTCTGCAGCTGGTGAGTGCAGGGCTTTTTTTTTAAATGCCAGGAAGCTGGGGCTGGGTGGGGGCTGGAGCTGGGCAGGGAAGCCATGGGGACTTCTCCCATGGCTCCTCCAGTTGTTTCTGCCTCTGCCTGGGTGGGGAGAGCCAAGGGAGAAGGCCCCATGTCTGGGCTGCCTGGCCCCATCCCCTGCCTGTCCCCGGCCTCCCAGCACTTATAAAAAAAAAAGCCTCACTCTCACTGGCTGCAGCAGCAGTGATCAGGGCCTCTGAGGGCTCATGGCAGAGGCCCCCCCTGTGCAGTGCAGGGCAGTGGGGGGCAGTGAGGATCACTACCTCCCACCTGGTACCCGTGCAGCAGCTGTTGCATGGCACGGGTGCAGCGCAGCTCGGCAGGGCACTGTCTGGGAGCTGGAGCAGCTGCAGCAGTCAGCTGGAGCCCAGCACCACTCAGCCCCAGTGGCCTCAGCTCCCAGACAATGTGCAGCATGTGGGTGCCAGGTGGGGGGGTGATCCTCGCTGCCCCACACTGCCCTGCACTCTGTGGGGTGGCTCTGCTGTGAGCCCTCAGAGGTCCTGATCACAGCTGCTGCAGCTAGTGAATGCAAGGCTTTTTTTTTTTTTTTAAGTGCTGGGAGGCTGGGGCCAGGCAGCCATGGGGGCTTCTCCCACAGCTCCCCCCACTGGGGCAGAAGCAGGCACAGCCAGAGGAGCCACGGGAGAACCTGCAGCTGCCCAGCTGTGCCTGCCTCTCCCCGGCTGATCCGAATCTCCAAAATAGCATTGAAACTTCAAAACAGTTTGGCCAAATTGAAACAGAACAGTGCTCTGAAACACTGAAATTAATTATTGTCCTCCGAAATGGCCAAATCCAAATACGAAATGAAACATAGCCATTTTGCACAGCCCTAACAATTATCAATAATATGCTATCAACACTATCCCTGGTTACCTTAAGTAGATAGCACTAGAAAACAATTATGGGTTCTTCCACTGCAGCAGCAGCTACTACAAGCAGCACTGAAAAACACCAAAGGAGATATTGGTCCCCCAGACCCTCACTCCACACACAATTAACCAAGGAGATATTGGCTCCCTGGACCCTCACTCCACTCTACAGGGAACAGCTACTGGCCTCCCAGGCCCTCTAGCTCTAATCCATGCAGATGCTCACTAACACACCTCAGACAAATTGAACCAAGTCACAAAAACACGATACAGACACTCCTTGGTCACACCTCAGTCACACATTCAGCTGCATTCGAACATAGACTCCCTCCTCAGAGTCTCCCGCAGGATGAGCACACACCAAACACACAAGCCAAGTGCGCTTTCAATGAAACACTGGATTTTTTCATCTTTTATACCACATCATCATGCTACTTCTGTCAATTATCATGAAGACCAATTATGCCTTCTGGCTTTCCATCAATCATTCTTTGATCCAATAAAGTCCAGACAAAGGTCCAATAAAGTTTCCATCACCAGACAGCTGTTTGCTGCTCTTTTGCACCAAAATGTATGCTCTCTGACCCAGGGTTTGCATCACACTCTGACTCTTGGAGGGGTCTGCAGTGGTAGCAGCTGAAGCCAGAAGAAGCCACCGATGCCTGTGCTGCTTAGAAAGGTGCAGGGTGGGCCGAGTGCTATCATCTCTTATGGGGGCGGGGCTCTTGTCTCTTATGGGGGGGTTATGGGGAGCTCCCATCACTTATGGGGGGGCTCAGCCTCCCCCTCCCCATATTTCAAAACTTGCTCTGATCAGAAGGGGCTTGCTCAACCACCTTAGTAGGTTATGACATCATTCAGGGTAAGAAGATCAGTGAATCCGTAAAGTTCTGGCCTTGCTCCTCACTGAGCATGCTCTGCCCCAACTCAAACAATGTAACTTACACAAACTACTTAAGAAAATTAACTAAACAGGCCAGGGGACAATTACAGCTTCTCAGCCAACAACTTAGGTGGAAAGTTATTCTGCTCTATTCAACCTTGAAGAAGGACTTAATTACGGTGCATTGTTTAGTACCTGTAATAACATAAACAAAATAAATGCACTGATTAAGTTTAATTTAATGCATTCCAATCAGTGCTACTGCGCAGTAGCACCAGCACATGTTTTTTTGTGATGCTAATGCTCAGTAGACTCATTCTACTATTCATTAGCATGGTTTTTTTCTGCTGCGCTAATTCACGGTAGAATTAATCTGCTGCACATTTAGCATCTTGTGTAGACATGCCCAGTGTACCTAATGTTATCTTCTAAGTCCTTATAGGCCTAAAAGGAATCAAATTCTTCATCCTAGCTTTTCTGCAAGACTGGAAATACCATTTTTTCTCTGAAGGCCTTCTAAAACACTGCTGCCTTTCAGGTTCATTTTGTCTTCTCATTTTCAGTTTAACAGAGTTGTTTAATCTTTTGTACCGTACTGTACATGAGTATATTGTATGATACCAAAATAGTTTTCTTTCAGATTTAAAAAAAATGAAAACTACCCTATTCCATTCTTTTTGCACACCTACAATGTTTCAGTTTCCTTGGAAAATGGGTAGGCTTGTGGTTAAGACACAGGAGCCAGAATTAGGATGCCTGGGTTTTATTGCTAAACTGCTACAGAAAGGTAATTTAATTTCTCTGTACCTCAGCTTCCTATCAGATGGAGAAGCTTACCTTCCTAGCAGCAGTGACTTTCAGTTCTTTAGAGTTTTCCAAGCATTTAGAGTTCCTTTTATGAAGGATAACATTATTAACGTTGGAGAAACCTGCATACAAGAAGGAATTGCTTTTCCATATGTTTGTCTCTATATTTTCTTGCTGACTTTAAGGTTGCTCTACAGTTCGGTGCTTACATGGGTGGATCCAGGATTATGGTGGGGGTGCAGCCACACCCACTTCAGCTGCGTGACACATGTGTAGTTAGTGCTCTGGGCTCACTGCCATGCTAGTGCAAGGGCTACCAGAGTTCCACGTATGCCCTGAGCTCTCAGAGCTCACCAACTAATCAGTTCAGGCTGTGGCCATATCTTCTCCTTTCGTGCTGTAAGGCATAATATGTTTTGTCCCCTGTGTGCCCCTGCGGCCTTCGCTTGTAAATAGAAAATTACCAAAGTGAGAGTACTGCATGAAAAAGAGAATGCCATGTGCAGAGGTGGGGTCACTGTAATACATACACTGTGGAGAAAGGATATATGTATATCCATTCTGATATAAAAAGGAAGGGAGGATGTGTGTGTGAGATTGGGAAGATTGAGAAGAGTATTTAGAAGAGTGATTAAATGCAAGAGGGAATGTATATGAAAGCTAAAGAAGAGTGTTAAGGTAGTTGGGAGCATGAGAAGACCGAGAGAAATGCAAGAGCAAGAAAAATTTTGCCACCATTTTCACTTACCTGACACTGTGAGAAACACCGTTTCTCATCTTGGACCAAATTAGCCTGGTTGCGATTTGACCTCTGAATCAACCTGATTTTTCAACAGGAAACTGCTGGAACTAGATGCCAGAATTACCCCATTTCCCTCTGGTTGTATCAGCCCACAGTTCTTGAAGTAATTATTACCCCTCTTCCCCTTTGATGTCCCATGTGTGCGTCTTGTTGGTATACTTGAAATAGTGATATTTAGTCATCAGTATTTAGCATAGTAAATTAAGTTCAAACAAGTTCCATAGTTAACATTAAATTTGCTGCTCTGTATGTTGCAATAAACCATTTAATTCATTTCATGTTACTTCGTGTCTGTGGAGGTTATCCAGTTAATTAGCTCTGGTATCCGCACAGAGTGGCTGGGGGGGGCCGATGATAGAGGCTGAAGGTTATAGCCAGGTTCAAGAGTGTTTGCTCACCAAATCCCT
>NW_005843178.1:99530-107513 GCF_000455745.1 Alligator sinensis
AAAGTGCAAATGTATTTAGATTTCCTGCCCCATAACTCTCTATTGATTTCTAGCCCAACAGTCAGCCCAGGAAGTGAGCACTCATGGCGACTACCCAAATGGAAGTACTAAAGTATGGCGCAGTAACAATGTCACCATAGGGCAACGTGTAGATGCATCCATAGTCTCCTGTTTGAAGTAGGAAACTGAAACACTGCAGTAACTGTTGGTCAGAGCAGCATACATTCAGAGCTCCATGAATCCTATTGATGTCAACAAAGCCAATTTCCTCTTAATCATTTTTCTGTACATAGGGAGGGGAATATTAGTCTGTGGAAATATGGAGATGCCATCTGTAGCAGCAGCTGGAGATTCCTGTGTAGGAGGCTGATGGAGGGGCAATGAGATGGGATCCAGTAGGTTGGTATTATTTTTTTTTTTTTTAACACACAGAGTGATGAATAGTCTAGCTACACATAGCACTGGAAGGTTGGAAAAGTAAATCTTTAGGTGGGTCCATGAAAGGTGCAAAGGAAATGGAGACAGAGAAAAGAACAATTAGAAATATTAAAATTTTAAAATAAGAGACTGGGGAGGAAAATTATAGCAGCGACTATTTTGTATTTTGTTTTAATTGATATTATGCTTCCTTTCTTTGTTTCAGGGACCAGAATGTAAAACATTTATTGGCAAAACCAAAACAGGATACCACCGTGCATTGTGCTGTGTGGTTTAGAAATAAAATAACCAGAAACTTTCTGGTATTACCCATCTTTAAGATCCCTCCCATGAATAGGCCACTAATTTAAAACATATTCTTTAGTCCTTTAGAATACTTTCTATCAGGCTTTGTGGACTCTAAGCCATCCTCAGCTTACAGGACAAGACATTCTGTCATGCAATAAAATGATTCTTCTCTTTATAATCTAATTTCTGTTGGAATGTAAGTGTCATTAGCAGTTTGTTTCACATGTCATAAAGCCAATAGATACAAGTCACTTTTTATGTGAATAATAGTTTTGGAAGTGCATCAGTAGAAGACTAGACCACTGTGTGCTGTTACTGTTACAGCCTTTGTCATGAAAACAAAAACTCTAGCCCAATCCAACCTATATTTCATATCCTTCCTCTCACACTTCCCTTCACCAGATTTCTGCACCCTTACTGGAACCCAAAGGATTAATTTATCATCATAATAGTAATCACAGTGCTTAGGGTCAGAAGGGACCTAAACAGATCATCAGGTCCAATCCCCTGCCCCGGGCAAGAATGGGTGCCGGGGTCATATCACCTCAGCCAAATATCTGTTGAGCCTCCTCGTGAAGGAGAGAGTACCACCTCACTTGGGAGCCCATTCCAGAGCCTGGCAGCCCTAACTGTAAAGTAATGTCTCCTGATGTCCAGCTTGAACCTTCTCTCTAACAATTTCTGACTGTTATTCCTAGTTATCCTGGGTGGTGCCTCAAGAGGAGGTTAGATAAGCGTCTAGCTGGGGTCATCTAGACCCAGCCCTCTTTCCTGCCTATGCAGGGGGTCAGACTCGATGATCTATTGAGGTCCCTTCTGACCCTAACATCTATGAATCTATGAAAGCTATGCCAGGGGTCCCACTATAACCCCCGCCAAGTCCCTCAGCACCCTCAGGTGAAGAGCATCTGGACCTAATGATTTAAACATGTCCAGCCCCTCCAAAAGTTCCCTAACTAGGTCACCTCTGCCCCTAGGCATGGTGGTGCCTCCACTGGGTCCATCTGCAATTCTAGTGGGGGAGATGTCCCAGTCCCTGTTCAGGAATATGGAGGCAAAGAATTCATTGAAGAGGTCAGCTTTTTCATTTGCTGCAATCACCAGATTGCCAAGCCTATCCTGTAGGGGCCCCATGTTACCCGGTGCCTTCTTCTTACTTCCTATGTATTTGAAAAAGGACTTTTTATTATCCTTAATTCTGGTCACTAGCCCTAGCTCCATCTCTGCCTTGGCCTTCCTAACAGCCTTCCTGCAGTCCCAAGCAATGGAGGTGTAATCCTCCTTGGTGATAGCCCCTTTGTACACCTGTTTGTATGCCTCCTTTTTTTGCCCTCAGGCTTCCCTGAATGCCTTTGCATGGGGGCTTCTTAGCACTCCTGCCCCACCTTGGTGCACATTGGGACTGACTCCCTTTGACCTTGGAGGCTTGTCTCCTTGAGGAACAACCATCTGTCTTGGACTCCCATCTCATTGAAGCTCCGAGACCCCAATGCCTCTCCTACTAACCTTAGCTCATTGAAGTTGGCCCTCCTGAAGTTGAGGACCTCTGCCTTGCTGCTTGCTTTCACCACCCTGCACTGGATAGTAAATTCCAGGAGGCAATGGTCACTGTCACCCAGGTAGTCGAGTACCCACAGACTCCTCACCAGGGGTTGCCTGTGGCAAGGACCAAGTCCAGCAAGGCATTTCCCTTGGTGGGACTATGCGTCTCCTGGGTTAGGTGGAGGTCCTGTATCCCGGCTAAGAACCTATGTGAGCAGTCGGACCTGACTGACTGCTTCTCCCAGCAGATGTCAGGGTAGTTTAGATCACCCAAAACAACCACATCCCTTGACTTTACAGCCTCCGTGAGCTGACCTGAGAATTCCAGGTCCAGCTCGTCCCCCAGGAGCGGCATTCTGTAGTAGGTGCCCACTATCAAGTCCCTTTCCCCATGCCCTGCTTGCATTCTTACCCAGAGTGCCTCATTTTGACCCCATCCTGATCATTGATGATGTGGATTGCTCTTTGACGTATAGCCTCCCCACCTCTTTTCCCTGCTCTGTCTTGCCTGTACAGCCTGTATCCCTTGATGTCCACTGCCCAGTTGTGGGTAGAATCCCACCAGGTTTCCATGAGTCCCACTAGGTCTGGGTTTGTGCTAGCTAGCAGGGGGGTGAGTTCCTCCTGCTTATTCCCCCATGCTTTGAGCATTTGTGTAGAGGCATTTGAGGCCTCCTGTAGGTGCCCGTGCCGCCCCCTTGTTCCTAAGCCTTCCCTGTCACTTACCTGGGTACTACCTGTGCACATCACCTGGCTTGACGGTGAAGCGTCCTCAAGTTTCTTTGAATCCCCATCCCCCAGCAAACCTAGTTTAAAGCTCGCTGTATGAGATCTGCCAGCCTGGAAGAAAAAACACACTTACTTTTCGGGGAGAGATGAAGCCCATCCCACCCGAGCATGTCCTCTGTGCAGAAATGCGGGTCATGGTCCAAGAACCCAAGGCCCACCTGGTAATGCCAGCTCCGAAGCCACCGGTTGACCTCGCCGATACATGTCTCGTGTCACTGTCCACATCTGCTCACTGGAAGGATAGAAGAAAAAAACACCTGTGAACCACCTTTATTTCCCCATCACTGAACTTTCTTATTATGGCCACTGGTTTTTTAGGCAAAAAGAACTGAATGGGAATTTTCTCTTTGAATAAAAACATGTGAGAGGTTCCCAGCACCCAGCTGATGCTTCCAGCTGTCATCATTAGAGCTGAGCAGCAAATTATTTTTCCTGTTTGCAAAACTTTTAGATTCCAATCTTTTTCACATGAAAGGAAACCCTTTGTGGAATGGAAAAGAACCGAAAGGGTGAGAAATCCAACCCAGAATGCCTATAGACTTTTTACTAGGGCATATACCTGGGATGATGAAGACCAGAGACTGAAACAGAGATTTCCCACCCCAAGCGAGTACCTTAACACACAAGTTTATCAGCTGCTTTTGGATGGATTGCCTCAGAAATTCCAACCACGAGCGGAGAAACATCTGACAAAACAAAACTGGTATGTCCCTGTGAAGAGTTTAAGTTTAGACAAATCAACATTTCTGACAAATCAGCATTCTCCCATAAGAAAATGTTTCAGCAAAAAAATTCCTGACAAGTTCTAGTTGGCAGCAAAAGCTGGATGGATCTCTTGCACAGCAACACAGAACTGCCAACACTATGCCACAAGAATGGCAGTGGCCAAGCTGTCTTTTGTTTTCCATCTGTTACTATTTCCTGAAACTTGTATTTTGTTTAATTTATCAAAAGAAAGTTTGCCCTTGATGCAAATGAGGTAATTTAAGTTGATTGCAACTGTCATGCTTCAAATTCAATATTTGCTTCAGCATCTTGTGATAAGCAACTGATATATATCACTTTGTTGACTGAATAGGTAGAACTCAGTAAGTGTGAGGAGACAAGATATGGAGTTAAATATTTTTATTTATGTTTATTTTTAATAAAATGACAGGAGATTGTTTCCAAATAGGTCTCAGTACTGACAGACGTGTCTGTTTCACACTGGTGAATGACATCAACAAGTGCCTCCTGGTCCAGATTGCAATTTAGTGAAGCCATACAACATGGTTACTAAGCCATTTTCTTGAGGAAATGGTAGATGAACCTACCAACACTTCTACAATAGGTGGCTACAAAGAGGTATTTTTGAAGCCTTTGCATAGATAGATAGATAGATAGATAGATAGATAGATAGATAGATAGAATTCCCACCCCCCACACACACAAACACACATATATATAAGACTTTTATATTCAGAAAAATGAATTCTGCCAAGTGTTCTCTTTGATCACTTTACCAGATATACAGATGCTGAAGCACATGCAATCTCATGATGGACAGGTAATCTTCTCAGAAGAGTCATATTATTTGACAGCCTTTGAACAAATATTATTATGTAATTATTTGTATGTGCAAAAAAGTTTTGGGAAGATTTTTGAACTAGGTGCATTCCTCACTCATGACATAGGAAATACCAATACATAAGAAAATAATAAATGAACTTAGAAAGGGTTAGTAAGGTAGCACATTATTACAACAAAATGATGCAGTTTAATGATGCAGTTTAATAAAGCTGATAACCCTTTATCATTTATCAAAGCTGACCTCGTGAAGGAACACCTTGACAAGCTGGATACCTTCAAGTCAGCCGGCCCTGATGGGTTACACCCAAGGGTACTCAGGGAGCTGGCAAGCATCATAGCTCAGCCCCTGGCATGGATCTTTGAGAGCTCTTGGTGCTCTGGTGAAGTGCCCGATGATTGGAAGAGTGCCAATGTCATGCCTATCTTTAAGAAAGGGAGGAAAGTAGATCTGGCAAACTACAGACCCATCAGCCTGACCTCTATCCTGGGGAAGGTCTTGGAAAAGATTATCAAGGATGCCATCCTTAACAGACTAGCTGAAGGTAATATCCTGATGGATACCCAGCATGGGTTCGTTGCAGGTAGGTCTTACTTGACCAATTTCATTTCCTTTTATGACCAGGTGACTTATCACCTGGACAAGGGGGAAAAGATAGATGTTGTATACCTCGACTTTAAAAAAGCCTTCGATCTGGTATCCCACGATCACCTCTTGGCTAAACTGGCTAACTGCAGCCTTGATGTCACCATGATCCGCTGGCTGGGGAACTGGCTCCAAGGTAGGACCCAGAGGGTAGTGATCGATGGGAGCCAATCATCATGGTGTGCTGTGACCAGTGGGGTCCCACAAGGCTCTGTCCTAGGGCCTATACTATTTAACATCTTCATCAATGATGTGGACATTGCTGTCAGAAGTGGGCTGGCCAAGTTCACCGATGGCACCAAACTCTGGGGCAAAGCATCCACACCTGAGGCTAGGAGGGTGATCCAGGTGGATCTGGACAGACTCATGAAATGGGCAGATGAGTACCTGATGCAACACCGAAAAATGCAAAGTTCTCCACCTTGGGAGGAAAAACCTGCAGCATGCTTATAGGCTCGGTAGTGCTACACTGGTTAGCACTACAGATGAAAGGGACTTGGGGGTCATGGTTGACCACAAGATGAACATGAGCCTTCAGTGTGATGCTGCGGCTAGTAAAGTGAGCAAAACGCTGGCTTGCGTCCATAGATGCTTCTTGAGCAAATCCCGGGACATCATTCTCCCCCTGTACTCAGTCTTGGTGAGGCCGCAGCTGGAGTACTGCATCCAGTTTTGGGCTCCACAATTCAAAAAGGATGTGGAGAAGCTTGAGAGGGTGCAGAGGAGAGCCATGCGCATGATCAGAGGTCAGGAAAACAGATCTTATGATGAGAGGCTGAGAGCCATGGAGCTATATCCTATGATCCCTGCTGACTTCCTGCCCCTGGGGCAGGGGGCTGGACTTGATGATCCTCCAGGGCCCTTCCAGCCCAAATGTCTATGAAATCTATGAAGTCTATAATCTGAAGAAAAAATAGGCACAAAATGTGCCAAAATGTGACCTGACTCCTGATTATGTGATATGCAGAGGTGTTTCCTGTGCAGGAGCAGCAGCCACCCATCTTGTAGCCCACTAAATTTGGCACCCAGGGCAAGTGCTGCACTCTCCCACCATTGGTTATGTTACTGATGGATCAAGTATGACTGTGTAGTTTTAATTTCATCTAATAGAAATATGTCAAACTTGCAACTCAAACAAAGAAACCATTGAGACCACCTGAAAGAAGAAGGTAACTCAGATACTGATGTATCTTCCTTCAAAAAAAAAAATCAACAGGAAGAAAATACTTGTTCCAACAATAGTCAAAAGGTTAAAAGACTAGAAAAATCCACACTATGGGTGAAATGGGCCAAGAAGAATAGCGGGAAAAGAACAAGACTCTCACCAGTGACTTCTCTGAGTTGTTTGGTTCTTTTATAGACCAATCCTTGTTGCCAGGATTTACATTTTTCCCTAAGACATGGGCAATCAATCATACGCTTAACCAGGAAAAAAACTTTGTTTTACATAGGGTGGGGGAGCAAGGGGCAGTAGGGCTAGGGGCAGGGGCTTTGGGTGGGGGGCCGGGGCAGTAGAGCTGTGGGGCAAGGGCTTTGGGTGGAGGGCAAGGGGCACAAGCAGAGCATCCTGCCATGTACCCCCTGGCCTCATTTTGTTTTTCTGCCATGCCAGCACTCTGGCACCTTCCAAGGTAGGCATTGTGGTGTTTTTCGGCACTCCAGCCAAAAAAACGTTGCCTACCCCTGTTTTAGATTAAAACAACAAAACAAAAACAAAAGGAGATTCTTCACGACAAAGCAACAGATAATGTCTGTCTCTTCTGTGGCAACTTGCAGTAAACACAAAATGCCAAACTCTGCAATAGAAGCCTTGGAAAATTAAAGGTAAGGTATACAGAAAAAATTGGGACCCATTTACATAGCTGAATATACAACTGCACCAGAGCTAATTTAATAATAGAGAACGGAGTCCTAAAATGACTGGATTGTATCAATTCTTTATTAGACACATTTAATAGTTCCTTCTGTAGACGCAGTCATTGGTGCTTTTCCTTTAATTCAAAGGAACACCAAAAACCGTGTCAAAAAGTATAGCTGGAAGAAGACGACAGTGTCTGTACATGTGGCTTGGGCTTATCATGATTTTTCTGAAGACTAAAGAGCAGACAGCAACTGTATTTTGCACTGTATATGTTCAGTATTGGGTTTTCAAATAAAAACAGCAAGTTGGGAGACAGTACATAGATCATAGGAAAAAAAGTGTAGAAAGGGACTTCAGGAGGTCATCTAATACAACTCCTCTGCTCCATGCAGGATCATCCCTGTCTAAACCATTCTAGACGAGTTCTCATCTAACTTGTTCTTAAAAACTTCCAAGGACAGAGATTCTACAACCTGGCTAGGTAATAAGTTGCAATTCATAACCACCCTCTCATTGAGAAAGTTCTTCTTAACATCCAAACTAAAGTTCCCTTGCTTCTTGTCCTGTCCCCTGCAGAAAAGACTCTTACCATCCTCTATATAACCAACCTTCAGGTAGTTGGACACTACATGATTTGTTTTCAAATCCTCCTTTAGTCTTGTCTTCTCCAGAAGAAAATATCGTGATTCTTTCAGTCTTTGCATGGAAGTCATTTTTTCCAGAACTTAAATCATGTTTGCTGCTCTCTGATGGACTATTTCTAATTTGTCTACATTTTTCTTGATGGGCAACTCCCTAAACTGGACACAGCTCTCTAGCTGAAGCCTCACTAGTACCAAAAGAGTAGACATTC
>NW_005843178.1:107523-122858 GCF_000455745.1 Alligator sinensis
ATACAGTCCTGTGCAGGAGTTTCCTTCAATTAATTTCAGATAATTTCTCCAGTTAGTCATTCTGAATCCTAATTCTATCATGCAGATTGCTTGCAACTATACCCAGCTTGGTGTCATCAAGACCCCTAGGAAGCCTGATTTGATACTTCCTTCCAATTAAACAAAAAGGCATTGATGACTACTCTTTGAGCATGATGATCCAAGCAGTTATGTATCCACTGTGCAGTTTCATCTAAACTGTATTTCCTTAGCTTATTAACCTAACTCCTTGTCATGTGGTATGAACTGTTGTTCTTACAGAAGTGATTGTGTATTTTGATTGCATTTGGTAGAAATATTTCAAGCTTTCAGCTCAAGGAGAGAAATCATCAAGACCACCTAGGAGGAGAAATTAATTGAGATACTAATGCGTCTTCCTTTAAAAAAATTTAACAGGAAGATGATCTTTGTTCTGACAATACTCCAAAGTAAAAATACTTGAAAAATCCACACCACAGGTGAAATGAGCTGTTTGGTTATTTTACAGACCTATCCATGTGGCCAGGATTTCTTGTATTTACCTGAATCCAAGACAACACTGAATATAAGATGACCCCCCACCCCCCCCATTAATTAGATTCTAGACATGGAAAATTTTTACATCTGTTATAATTTTCCATGTCTAGAATCTAATTATTGGAGAGTCATTTTAAATTCATTGTTCCGCCTCATCACTGCAGTAGGGAAACAGGAGGAAGGCTCAGGGGATCAGCCACACAGCTCCTCAATTTCAGCACCCTCGAGCCCTAGCCAGCCCCTCAAGCCCTGCAGTCCAGGGCTGACCCCCCAAGCCTGCTGCCAGCCTGGGGCTGCTCTGCCCTGGCTCAAAGTGCTGCTGTCCTAGATACTCATGTAGACACTGTGATCAGGAGCACTGTACTCGAGCACAAACTGCTCCAGAGTTTATCATGTCACACTAATTGCATGTGTAGATGCAACCTCTATGTAGAAATCTGGGGAGAAACTAGAAAAAAAAGATAAGCAGTCATAAAATTACATGGAATGATTCAATTTGATGGAATTTATTGTTAAGTATTTATATATAGATCTGAAACATCCACTGCATTTAAAATTATAAAATGCTGTATTATTATAAAAAGCTGGATTAAGAGGAATCATTTATAGTTCTGTATTGATCAGATCTCTTGGAAAGCCCATTTCTAAGAGAAACAGGCTTTGTACAGAAAGTGTGTGTAAACACTTAAACATTTTGGGATCAGAGGAAAGAGAGAATGACTCTAATTTAGTGATTAGGCCACTCACATGGGAGAGGAAGAGGTTCTAGCCTGGCACAGTGTGAAATATCTTCAATAGAAGTCTCAGAATATTCCACAGCCAAGTGATTAACTTGCTCTTGAGAGACAGGAAATCCAGTTGAAATCCCTGTTAAGAATTAAGCAGGAGCAGAGAAATCGGAACTCATGTTCCCCATTCTCAAGAGACTGCCTCAGGGATAGTGGCACTAATGTTTCCTCCTCACTGGTCTTGTTAGTAATACCTAAATCCCTCTATTAGGGACCTACTGAAATTGAAATTGTGTGATTTTCATGGAAACCACAATTTTGGGTGAACTCTGCAGAAAAGCACAGACTCGCTGCAAAAAAAACTTACCAGGAAGCAAAGAAAAGTGCACAGGAAACCATGCAGTCTTGGATCATGGGAGGGGGGAGAGAGGGGAAGGAGAGGTTGGAGTAGAGGAGAAAGTGGAGAGGGCAGAAGTGGGGAGGGGGAAAAGGTGGCAAGGGACAGGGTGGGGCTGCTTGTGTCTACAGCAGCTTTCCAAATACTATATATCTATAGAGCTGCCATGTGCTGGCAATTTTGATTTTATTTACTATTTCACTGATATTTTTTCTAATGTCTATAGCAGCTTTGAAAATACTATATATATATATTTTCCCCTCTGCAAATATATTTATAATTTTGCAAAGCTGCTGTAGACATTCAAAAAAATATATCAGCCGAATAGTAAATAAAATCAATACTGTGAGTACATGGTTAAGTAGATTGATTTCTTACTCTACTTGTCATCCAGCATTTATAATAAAAGTAGATTCTGGCAGTCTTAGTTGAGGACAACAAATAAACAGATTCTTTCTGTCCAAAGAGTTTTATTAAGGATTATTCAGTGTACAATATTTTGAACACACAGTAATTAAAAGAACAAAATATATTTTACAATTAAAGCAAAGATTTTTAAAAAATCATGTGATGGTTATAGCAAATCTGTTATTGCAGGATTTAGTGAAAACAAATGCTATGTTGGGCTCCAACTTGTGGTCACTTAAAGATTTTTTTGGCTCAGTGAAGTGAAGAAACTGACAGAAATACTTATACAGGACAATAGCCTTTAGGGCTAAGTATAGACAACTGAAAAGCCCGAGGCTAAATCAGTTCAGTCTTCACAGGTTAGTCTAGCCAGCATAGATTGAACTGATAAGCAAGTGAACAGACATTCACTTTTGATTCTGGAATGTAGCTATATGCCTGCAGTGGCTCAGGCCAGAAGCTGGGGGGTGCTAGAGCATGCTTCCCTGCTCAGCTGGAGCAGACAGCTTGGGCCAAGACTAGCCCACCCACCCTGCGGGAGGAGGGGAGGTTTCAGGGGAGGTTCAAGACATCCAGAGATGCTGGGGGACTGTGAATTAACTTGAATGTGGAGGGGATCTGGGACAGAAGTTCAATAAACTAAAACAGTTAAGTCTGCTACTATGTCTATCCAGATTTATCTTAAACTGGTTTCAGCCATTTTGAAAGTCATTTACGTGTACTGAACTTCTGTTTTGTTACAGATATGAACCAGTTTCTGATCACTTATATCAGTTTAAGAGTAATTTCTGTTACTATTCTCCTTGTTGCTTAGAAGACAGTAAGAGCATTGGTTGGTAATATTAGCAAGTTTCAAATAGTTCCAGTTTTTATCTAAACCGTTCACGAATTCAGTTCATTCTAATTTTTCTGTTAATTTACTTGGAGAGGCACACCTCTCCAAGTAAAAAAAAAAAGAAGGAAAGAAGATATACTTACATATGTAATTAGAAAGGCTTATCACCAGGGCTGGATTAACCCCTTAGTGGGCTCTGGGCAAACAAACTTGTGGGCCCCTACTTTTTTTTCACTCAATAATTACAATATGTTAAATAAGCACAGCTGGGCTTCTTCTTCACTTAGATCCCTAGACATGTGCCTAGCTTGCCACTGTGTTAATCTGGCACTGCTCATCACTTAGTGAATGTGTGACTGCAGAGTCCTTTAGAGGACAGGGTCAAGTAGAGCACTGTATGTATAGAGACTTCAGTTAGCTTGTAGTCCAAGAATGAAATGTGGATCTAAAATAAGAAACTAAACTTCATGGAAGCTTGGAATCAAACTTGCAAATTTGTAGCTTAGATCTATGCTTTTTGGCACTCAGTGATGTCCATTCATAAGAGGCACTCCTGATACTAAATTCAGATCAGTATTCCTCCAATATTTCATTTTAGCTGTGTTTGGATAAATAAATCTACAATAGTGATCTGGCAGCCAAAATGCAGTAGGACCCAACCTATACACACAGACACTTGACATTTCTTAAATAATACATATTCAGGCTCCATCCAACTCCCTGTCACACAAAAACAGAGCAATCACAGCTTCTCATGGGTCAACAGATTGGTACAGCTGAGAATCTCATTGTCCATTCAGTTTGCTTTCACATTATAGAGGAAGCTATCTGTGCCATTGTCAACTTTTATACTTTATCTCCAGTAAATGGGAATAGAGTCTATTCTTTTAAAAGAAAAAATTAAATACAAGACTGCAGAAGTATTACAACATGTCTCAATTTCTTAAGTGTCAACAGCTATGGTAGTACAACCTGGGATTAATATTAAAGCCTTTCATGGCAAAACTGTTGTAGCCAGTATGACTTCTAGGGTACCATTCTGAAGGCAAATAAAAGCATAGTGTAAAAGCCAGGCATCAAATATCTTTAGGGCATTAGTCTCCTGAAAGCCCACACTTTTTGTGAGAATACTTCTTGCCATGTAAAAGCATGTGAAATTGGAGGGCTTTATGAGACTTGACCTTCCTGTGACTCCTGCCCAGCCCTATGATATTAACTGTAGTATCAGCACTGCAAGAAAGACCAGTGTTTCTGTTCTACTTTTACACTGGATTATCAGACCATATGAAAAACCCTACTTCTTGTTAATGTTTAAACAAAGAGACTCAGCATATGTTCTCTATAGTGGTTTATGACATCTGTAGTTTTAAAAGAGCTTTTGCAGCTCTTACTGAATTTTATTTTTCCCTCCAGTTGAAAAACTCTTACTACCTTATTGCTTTATCCCTGATGCTGGCAGCTTGATTTTTCCCTCTGCAAATACTGCTAGTGCATACAGCATCACAAGATCAGTGATGCTGCACACTCTATTTAAATAGAACCCAGAGTCTAGTTGCAATGAAAGATATTAGATTTCATTAGATTTATTAGATACTAGATTTTCATATTAATCGAAGCTCTGCATATCATGATACGTACATAATCATAGTTTATTCTCTCATTAAGTTATTTAACTGAGAAGAGAAAAAAATAAGAATTTATCCTGGGTTGTTTAATATTTTCACAAGCAGTTTTGTACTAGCAGAGGAGTGAGTGGCGTGAGGCTGGACATGAATAAGTCACATTTTAATTGTGCGCATATCCTTTGATGTGGGAGCAAAGTTATAGCATCCATCCCACAGTTTGTTTATTTAAAGATTCACTTGCTAGAATACAGTTAGAAGTAATATCTTGTTTGTGTGAAATCCCCAGAAACCACATGCAAAAAGGGGATGTTTCATTAAATAGGAACAAGCAGGGATTTACTTTCCTGCTCACAATAAATTGCTGCCATATAGCTAAATATATTGAATTACATGCAACGGAAAATACTAGGATTCTGGGTAGAAAGGCAAGTATTCTTTTTAAACAATTCAGCTATTAACACTTGGGGAACCTAACTTTCCTATTCAGTACTAGATAACAAAAAACGTAATATTCCCACCATTTTGGTAGACTTTTGCCATTGACCAACCAAAATGCATAAATACAACTTATTGGCAAGATCTGCATTCCCAGATCTTCCACCCTTCTCTAGGCAGGCATGCATCTCCTTGGAGACACCTGGAGTTTTTATTAATTGTGAGTGATGTAAAAAAAATCGCTGGATATTTGATTCTGTAAACACACTTGTCAAAGGAAGGTCTACATCACAGAACACATCAGTGACACCCAAGATGAGCAGCAGAGATATTTATAAATTTGAATGCCAACTGTTTCAAAAAAATATGGCATAAGCTTATTATCAGACTTCCATGAAGTTTGATAAGCGTCCGGTTTTTGTACAAGCAGAGAGAGGTAGTTAGCCATGTTACTCTGAAATCAGGCAGAAGCAAGGTAGAGATGCATCTTATAGACTAACTAAATCAGAGATACATAAGCTGTCATGAGCCTAAACTGATTTTATCAGATTCTTCTGATGTTTCATCTGATAAAGTGAGCTTGGGCTCACAAAAGCTTATGTATCTCTGATTTAGTCTGTAAGATGCATCTCTACCCTGCCTTCTGCCTGACTTAACATACCAAGAATTGGAGTTCTGCTGGCTCTTTTAGTGACTCAGGGAGGAACACCCTCAAATGTACAACAAGAGCCTCCACTTCTTTACCCATGCATATCTCTCCTGGATACACAAATCTTTTCCCAGTTTCATCTAGCAGGTTATACAATGATCACCATCAATTTTCATTTCTGCTCTAAATAATGGAACTACAATTGGTTTGACGGGTTTTGTGCTTGAAATTCAGTGATTTCTTTATAAAATGCTCATGGTTTACAACTAAAAACAAAAAACCAGAACAGGAAAACCTACCTCTGCAAACTCATCCTTGGCTTTCAGACAGACTCTGAGCTGCTGCCTTTTTGCAAATCAGCTGCAGTTGACATTTTCCTGGCCAAATGTCATCAGCAACATCTGTGCACCTTTACAGTCTTCAGAATAATCCAGCAAGAGACCTGGGAATTCCTATCACCCTCATCTGTTTAACTGTCTGCAGCTCAGTAAATAAATTCTGATGGTGACATACATGGGTGCATCATCATAGAAGTAATTTGAGTCCTGGGAGAATCAAAGTTTTTCCCTAATATATTGTTCCATGTATTAAAAAGGGATTGTCCTTTTAGTCCAGGCATTTATATCTGCTGTAGGCTCCAAACAATTTAAAACCCAGTGCTGGTCCAATTTGAATAAGCATTAAAGTGTCAGGAATGTTATCTGACAAGCACTTTATGCTAACTCAGTAATCTGACAGTCCTACAGAACGGTATTTGATGGGAGATATTGTCTTCTGTCTATCACAAATTTCTGTTGGGTAAACAAATATTGACCATTCAAGACAGGAAATAATACAGTAAAATGAGAAGACATTGAAATGTAGCTGGAATAACCATGCATAGGTTATAAGTTTCTCTTTATGGTAACTGGATAAACGGGTTTGAAAATATAATTTCATAAAATGATGTTCATTAGTGCAAGTAGGTACTAGAAACAATAACTCTGATCAATAAACTTCTGTCTCTGTAGGAAGCAAGATCTGGAGTCAAGACCTTCTCTTGAGTGAGAACCCCTTGTCAGAATCCACTTCATATCATAATTTATAAAATACTCCCAAATCAGCCCTCCAGAAGTAGGGTGGCTGATTTTTTTTGGTTTGTTTGGGGTTTTTTTGTATGCGTGTGGCTAGAATAGAGGAAGGGTAGAAGAGAGCAAAGAGACACTGTGACTTATGGCTTCCAAGATGGCTGCCACTTCTCTCGTCAACTGTAAAGAACAAGGCCAAAGTCCAGAATGAGCCCACTGACAGCTGCTGGTGAAGCAGTCGCTTTTAGCTGAAGAATCACTGAGCTGAGTGAGGATGAGTGAGCTGCTGCATGCAGTCTGTAGTATCTTGATAAGGCTTGAGATGTGGAAACTACACTTTATTATTTACAGGAACTTATACAAAGAACTATTTACAGTAAAGTAGTAACAATCTTACTACTGCCTTTGCAAGGGTCTGCAGCCTTTCCTTGTTGCTATCCTGCTTCACCAGGAAATTCCTACTGCCTCTCTGCAGTGGGCAGCCAGGCCTAGACCCTGATATGCTTATTCCTTCAGACAAGCCCATGCCAAGAGTTCAGCCACTGGGGGTATCAGGCCCAAGAACAAATGCCAAACAGGAAACAAATTAGTTAAATTATGTATGCCACAGCCCAGTGCAGCTGAGGCCAACTCCCATGAGGCTGAGGGAATTCCAGCCCTCTCTAAAAGGAAGGCAGCCTGGGGCACCAGGTGGCTCACTTCCCCTGGAAAGGGGAAGGCAAGGGGAAGCATCTTGGGTCTGTGTGGAAACATGGACAAGTTGTGGAGCTGCACACTGACAGACTCCAGCTGCTGGAGAAATTGAGAAGCATACCATGGGATTGCTGCTGTTGTGGACTGCCCAGACTAGTAGGGAATCGTTTCCACAGTTGGGGAGGAAAAGGGGATCCCAGCCCTTCCATACTGGTGAACACATGCTGTACCAAGAGAGGAGGAATGGGGAAAACAGAGTGAGTGACCCTTTGAAAGGCTAATGCCTATATCAATTATAACAGGTCAGCAGTTGAAACCAGTTGAGATTTGGCAAAAGAGGTTGCTTGCTTGGCCAGAGCATGGACTGTGTTAAGAGAGGCTCTGGGATTAATCAAGAGCTGAACAAGGGAAGAAATTGATTGACAAGGACACTGATTGGGTAAGCCGAGTCCCTGCAATTAATCAAAAGCTGCATTAAGAGGAAAATAGATTGATCCAAGCATGGATTATATTAGTTGAGGCTCTGAAATCAATTAAGGCCAATTAAGAAATGACAATTGAATGATCAGGGCACAGACTGTGTTATAAAAGACCCTGAAATTAAGTAAAGACAGCCAAATGGAAAAATTTAATGGGCAGAGCATGGTCCACAATAGGGGAGGACCTACAATCCATAGAAAATGAACTGAGAGGGAAGATTTGTAATTTAGAGTTTGGACTGCCTTAGTTGCAAGTTAAGTTGATCAAACCCGCTTATGGGAAGAGGCAGGGTAATCCAAGTAGGGACTAGTCTCAACTAGTCTCAGCCTTTTGTCTACCCTCAGCCTTAGTGGTGAGGCTGAGACTAGAAACAAACTGATTGTGAGGAGATTGTCCAATGAAGAAAACCTATTTGAGTTGAGAAGTGCCGGAACAACCCCAGAGCTCAAGGTCAAAGCTATAGCCGAGGGGTGAATGGGACTTGGTAATGGGGCCAGGTGATGATTGATTTAAGTTAAATTGAACATGGGACCTGTTCCAACTGACGTGTGTTTGGGGTCAGATCCCAGAAAGTCCAGGAAATTAAACAAAAAAAGGGAAGAGATATGAGTAATGTTTTGGAATCACTCAGTAGCAATAAGAACAATGTTTGGGTGAGTGATGGACCAGGGTGTAGGGGAGGAGAAGCCCTGGGAGCCCTACTTTGAACACTTAACACCATTCTGATCCACTAACTGAGATCTACTCTCCCTGTTCACATCAGTGTCACCTTAGCATGGCAGACAATAAAAAAAAATAAGCAGTGGAGGGGTGAGAGCCAAGAAGAACAAGTTAATGGCTGGTGAGTGACCACTGCTACACTCACCCAGGCTGTCTCCCAGGATACCACAATCCTTGGCAATTTGTGTTTTCAGGAGAATTTACTCTGTGCCACAATTATCCATGACTCTAAATAATTTTTTTTCTACATTCTGCCTTCCAAAAATAAGTTGGGTGTCTTATTTCAGGGTATGTGGTATGAGAAAATACTACTCTTTAAATCTACTAGAAATGCACTTCCTGGGATAAGCAAGGTAGAATTTAAATAGTACAGCTAAGTACAAGTAGTCAAAAAGCCTGAGGCTGAATTGATTCAATCTTCGCAGGTAAGTCTAAGCTGCGTAGATTGAACTGATAAGCAAGTAAACAGACATTCATTTTTCATTCCAGAAATGCAGCCACATGCCTGCAGTGGCTCAGGCCAGAAGCTGGGGGAGGGCAGGGCACTAGAGCATGCCTGTACTCAGCTGGAGTAGACAGCTTGGGCCAAGGCTAGCCCAAGCTACATGGGGGAGGGGAGAGAAAGCGGGGATTTGCAGGGTAGGTACAAAGCATCCTGGGATGCTGTGGGACTGTGAGTTCAATTGAATCTGGAGGGGATCTGGGACAGAAGTTCAATAAACAAATTGAACCTAAATCAGTTAAGTCTGACACTACATCCATCCAGGTTTATCTTAAATTGGTTTTGGCCATTTTGAAAGTGTTTTATGTGCACTGAACTTCGGTTGTGTCACAGATTTGAACCAGTTTCCAATCACTTATACCAGTTTATGTGCAATTTCTGCCTAGCCAACATGTCTAAGCAGATCACTCAGCACCTCCATCCACTGTTCTCTTGAGACTAGTCTCTGATTGGCAACAGACGCTTAGCAATGTTCCCTTTCCTTGAATACTAGCTGAATGTTCAGTTTCTCTGTAAGCAAGGGAGCTACTAACGTGTACTCAGTATTATTATAAAAAGTACACCAGACCTGGCTCTTTAGCCTGGCTTTAGGTCTTTAGCCTGGCTCTTTAGCCAGACCTAGCTCTTTAGCCAGCAAGGGAGTTTGTAAGCTGATCTTGTACTCCTTAGTGCCTCCTTGAGGATTGTTCCCATAATGCAACAAGGATATACAAAAATGCATGAACAGTAATGGAAAAGTACCAAGAAATTATTTCTAAATGATCAAACATGCCCTGAGGCAACAGTCAAAGTGACAGAGCAACACTGATGATGAAACAGAATAGATGGCCTGATTATCAGTAGCATAACTAAGAGGGGGTGACATGGGCAACAGGCCTGGGTGCTGCCTTTGTGGGGGGTGCGCAAAAACAGATGTTGCTGCAGTGGTGGCTTATCGTGCTCCTGCAGTTATCACAGCAGGAGCCAGTGCTGCTGGAGGTGCAGAGCTGTGCCAATGCTATTTTCATCAGCACTCAAATTATTAGGAAATAGGATTTTGTGAGAGGATCTGAGGCTCCCTTTGGCAACATAATATTCAGCTATAGCTCAAGTGGCAGACTACATCTTCTGAAGGCAGAACAGACTGTTAAAGCACAATTTAAATTCAATGCTAAATAATGTCTCTTCCTGTTCAAACACTTAAGCAATCTAGTCTAAGTATCTACTTCCAATATCACACAGAATATTATTACAGGCAGTCCTCAACTTACGGCATCTCAACTTACAGTGATTTGCACTTGCAGCGCTCCATTTACACCCATGTTATTACTTATGGTGCTGGATCCTTGTACTTACAACATGACGGCAGCTCAGGCAGCATACAAATGTACATACGTCACCAGTCAGTCTGCTTCCTGATGTGCTCCATCACTTAAGTTTCTTGGATTCTTTGGATTCTTTGGATTCTTAGTGCATGTTAAACTTTTTTATATATTCAGTCCTTAAAAATGGCTGGTAAAAGGAAAAGACAGTGCTCTAGTGATGGTGCCGGGTGCTGCACCCAGCCACTCACCACAGGCTAACAGTGCTGGAACCGCTGCCTGGGGGCACAGGGCTCCTGGCTCTGACCCCAGGCAGGGCAGGACGGGCCATGGGAATCACTCCCGGGGTGGGTGGGTCCCACCTGCACCCTGGTGGGTCTGGTGTTTAGGGTCATTTCGATAAAAAGTTGGGCATCAAGCCCTTGGTCAGGAATGTAACCCCCTATTATAACATTGCTTCTATGGAAAAATCAAATTCGACTTACATCATTTCGATTTACAGCGCCTTTTCTAGGAACGTAACCCGCCATAAGTGCGAGGACTGCCTATACAGTATTTAGTTGAACATCTCAATAAGGCATATTTGGACATTTTCTTGACTGCTCTGGCCTACAAGTTTACACAGTAGTAAGATTTATTCCAATGGGAAACATATTTTAATACTCATTCTTTGCATCACAACTCATGAATGCAGATAACTGTCTCAGGCACAGAGAAAACATCTGCCAGTGGTGTGACAAGTGTGGGTGACAGAGAAACATACACCTAAAATGCATCAGTGCCAAACAACCAGGAGAAAGATTGTGATACAAGAATCCTCTCAAATCAAACCAAAAACAAGCCAATCTATTCCCTAAGGAATGAGCAGATGTCGGAGAAAGAACCCTTTCAAAAGGAAGAAGTCTTTTGAAAAATTAACCTTAGAGTAATGTTGTGTGATAGCCTTGTGTGAGCTCTTTATTTTATATGCCAACCTCCCCAAAAAGGCTCAGGCTGGCTTACAATAACAGACCCACAAAAACAGATAAAATAATAAAACAATAATAAAGTGATTCCCCAAAGAATACCCCAGAGCTTAACCACACACACTAAAATCCTTCCCCAAATAAAAAAGGTCTTGCATTGGTCGCAAAAGATGGTCAGGCTTGGGCTCTGGCAGACTTCAAGGGGGAGGAAGTTCCAGAACTAATGAGTAATAACTAGAACAACATCCCACATATTTTGACTAAGTGAAACACGGATGGTACTTGCAGGAGATTGTTGTTGGCTGACCCTAAGGTTTGTAATGAAGTATTTAGGAAGGAGGCAGTCTCTTAGGTATGTAGGACCCAGGCCACAAGCAGTGAAGTAAAAGCAAGAGCCACAGGGACAACACATTTACAATTAAGCCGCAATTAATTTGCAATTAAGCCGAAGAGTCTCCACCATAAAAAAGCCTTCTGCTGGGCTCAGCAAGGAGGATTTTTGGAAAACAGCTATAGCTTCCTTATTCTGTGCTCCAATTGGTACTTGAGAAGAGAGAACCTGAGAAAGTGTGTATTGTACATAGTGCTTCAACCTTTTCTGTACTCAGTCCAGCACATCTCTGGTTCCCATGCTGCAGAGAAACAGGCAAAGATGCAGCAGAAAGGGACTGGAAGAGGATTGAAAATCAGCCCCAGAAACTAGAGGAGCTCCCTAGTGAGAAATGGTTAAGAAACCCTTGTGTATGGGCAAGTACTGAAAGATAAACCTTTAAAAGCTTGAGGTCCCTTACTATTGGATTTATAACATTCTATCTCCAGACCAGCCTAATTCTTACATGTACACATATATATCACAATTATTTGGCAAACATATTTAATTATCTACATGTATATGCCTACCATTTATCAGGTAAGGTTACTCTAATAAGGACATGACAACACGACAGTAGTCTGGACTTTCAATGTATAGGTACTTCAAATGGATACCAAAGACTTCATTTCAGCTATGTAGCAATAGGGCACATTCTAATCATAGCTATTCAGAAGAGTTTATGAAGGATTTTGAAAGTTGGTCTCATTCCAAATGAAAAAAAAATTGTTTCAAGTTGATCAAAATGTTTTATATTTCAACTTATTTTTATATTTATGTCCCACTATAACAAGATATTTGAAAATACAATGTTGTTTTAAAATGAAATGCAGAAATGTTTCATTTTCAGATGTTGGCAATCTGGTTTTTCTAGTTCTTATCTGGAACAAAATTTTGTACCTGATTTCACAATGTGTTTTGATTTCAACAGAGCTGCTTATTTCAGTGTGATTCCACTGATGTTTTCCTGAATCTCTATGGTACTAATGTATTAGCTAAAAACAAAAACTGAGCCAAAAACTTAACAGCATATCAATTAAAGTTCTTCAGGCAAATTTGCTGGAATGTCTCTGGTCTTTTATATTTGGGAATATAATTAAAGGGAAGCAGTGCACAAAGAAAACAAGGTCTCTTTGTGTTGTCAGAAAATGTAAGGTTAGAATATTTTTAGATTTTTCTATAAATACTGATGATTTGTAAAATGGCTCAAATTTGAAGTCCTTTCACTTTCAGAAAAAGAATAATTGTTTGTAAGTACCATAAAAGCACATTTAAAAAATCATCTTTCATACCAACCTTTTTTAACAGCAGCTAAAATCCCCTTCTTTCAGGATTAAAGTCTAATCCAAACAGCAGCAGTTTAGATTTCCTTTTAATATCCCTTGATTGAAAGTTGGATTCTATAGCATTCTGAAGTGAGAGCTATTTACTTCCTAATATCCGTGGCTTCAGTCCTGTTACTCAGATAGAGTCAAGGCCCTATAGTCCCACATTCACTTCAGTATGGCTCACCATGGCCCTAGAGCCATGTGTATATAGATCTAGGCACATGATTAACTACTGCTTCCTGGCATTTTAAGGAAGTCATAAATAACAATAGGTATAGGCAATTCGAGTGGTCTTTATTCTATTTTGTGATGTTCCTTTTATTTTAGGTGGTCAAGTCTGATTGCCACTTCCAGTGCTACAGAGCTGAATTTTAATAAAAGTGCAAAGATGGGTCCTAATTAAAAGGTTTCCATGTTTCCAAAAAGTATGTCTCGTAATGCTAAACTAACACTTTGATAAAAGATGATACAGGAGTCTAGCTTTGAGGCATTTCTCTTTCTTGCACAGTAAGGCCAGATATAAACATTACACTTTTACTGGTATAAGCAATCAGAACCCAGTCTATACCCATAACAGAACAGAAGTTTGGCACCTATAGACTGGTTTAAAAATAACAGAAACTGATCTAAGATTTACCCACCTCACCAAAGGGTGAATGTGTGTTCTGTTTGCTAAACTACTCTGCTTACAGAAAACTATGTAACTTAGATCAGTTCTGCCCTAGACTTTTTGAATGTCCATACCTAGCCTAGAATCATACAGTAGAAATATTTGTCTATCAAGTTTACATTAATGGAGAAACCATTGTATTGTACCCAGGAAGGGGATGTACTGTTGCTTCACCATTGAGATTTAATATACTGACTACCACGATTTGCAGCCTAAATAAAAAAATATGCTGAAGAAGCAGCTAGAGGTTCCTTCTCTGAATTAACTTAGGTGCAAATTTCCATTGTCTTGTAGTTTAGTATAATTTTACCTGCAATGATTCTACAAGAGAAGAAAAATATATTTTTTAAATATATTGTGGCAAATGCATGAAAAAATCCTTTTATCAAGAAATACCAATTTAGAAGAATAAGATTTGAATTCTTGGGGCTTTTGTATTTCTTCCTTTCTCCCTGTCTTATTTGCCAAGCTATGCCATTTAAAGATGCTTACAACTATATACTTCATTAATAGGAAGACACTTATTAATCTTAATCATCCTGAATATACTGAAACCATGTTTCCTCAGACTAACAAATGACATAACAGCAAAGGACACATTGAAGAATAGCAATACATGCATATAAAAATTTGTTTGCACTGAAAAGCAATAAAGAAAGGATTTTCATGACCAGTACATGCAAGAGTTTAATAAAATAAGAAAAAAGCAGACACTGAGAAAAAGGGACATGTTGTTTGAAATTGGAGTCTACAATTTGCACAACTCAGAAGCAGCATTCTTTACTGAACCTTTTCAGGATTGGTCTTAGGAAATACTCAAATATTTCTAGAAAGAAAAAGGAAACCCATATTTAGTCCTTTTTTCAGACTAAGTTATAATCACACACATATATCAGATACACATACAAACAGACAAACACACATACACGCACGCACGTATGCATGCACACATACACACCTCACTTCATGAAAAAACATATACAGTTCATTATATGAGACAGCAAAAAACTGAAACATTGTTTTAAACTAAAATCAAATTTGACTTGATATCTCTTTTCAGACTCAAAATGCATAGGTTAAAGTATACCCTGGACTCCAAAGTCTTCTAAACATTTGTGTAATAAGATTCACAATTCTTTACTAGAAAGGGATTGTTCTTCTACACTACAAGTACCATCACAGAATACTCCATCTTAATCAGAATAACGTCTCTCTTACCTGCAGCAGTTATATAAACTATACCTAACAATACTGGATTACATTGTCATTAGACAGACAATCTCACAAACCTGCCAAAGCATTAAAATCATTATTATATATCAAAATTGTGTAATTACATCATATATTATTTCTAACATAAGCTACTATTTAGCTAGCATTCTGTCTAATAAGTAGGGCTGTGTGAGGCTTCAGGTGCAGATTGAATTCAGAGCAGATTTGGCCTGATTTGGTGGCCGAATCTCTGAACCTGAATCAAATCAGGAGACCAATAAAAAGGTCCAAATTGATTTAAAGTTCTCTGAATTGATTTGGAAAAGATTCAGAGAGCTTTAGCAATTCAGGAAGTCCCTGCTCACTGCACTGGGGAGGGGACCATGGGGGGGACT
>NW_005843178.1:123374-130425 GCF_000455745.1 Alligator sinensis
GGGTTTTTTTTTTTTTTTTTTTAAAGAGCCAGAAGCTGGGAGAGTGGGTGGGGCAGCCATTGAGAGCGGGCGGGGCATGGGGCCAATTCGGAGATTTGCCCGATTGGGTGGCAGCTGCATCTACATATCAGATTCAGCCGAATCAATTTGAGACAGTGATTCAAATCACCAAATAGAATCACTGTCCCCCGAACTGGCGGAATCCAAATCTGAAGTGAATACTAGCCACTTTGCACATGCCTACTAATAAGTAGTAAATCTAGCTACTTCATTAAAGAAACTTACAGCAGCCGTAAAACTGTTTGATTACCCAAGATGGTATTTACTGAAGCATTATCAATTGTGATTATAAGCTTTAGACACCCCACTGACCACATCCAGATGAGTGCAGCCATGCAGGATGTGGTGCTGCAGCCGCTCTGCGGCATCACATGATGCACATTCAGGCTTTCCCTGTGCTGCAGTGCAGGAGGAGGTGGTTGACCCTGGGAGATCCTGGGGTCAAAAAATTGGCGTGGAAAAAACTGGGGCAGCACATGTGGCGGCAGCATGTGCCTCCCAAAACCAGAGCCTAGCTAGCTAGAGCCATGCTCTGGCTGCAAGTGAAACTTGCAGCTGCAGGAGCACCTTGGCTGCAGTTTCCCCAGGACCCCAAGTAAGGCTGCTGGGGACAGCACAGAAGCTGGCCCCAGCCTCCCCTACCCGACATGAGGTGCTCTGTTGCACACCAGAGTGCACCTGGCACAGGCATTCCCCAAGGACAAGTCCTCAGGGAACCAAACATCCACGCTCATCTGGACATTGCGATTTTTCATAAAACTAAGCACGCATGGATCTAAATAAATTTCAGTCCAAGTCAGGAGCCAATTTGGCATAAGACTGATATCTAAGTTCATAAAACTGATATCTAAGCAAAATACAGATATTAGGACTAGGTACAGACATTATACTTATACCATGTGGTGGAGCACCTTTGGGGGTGCTTGCCACTCGAGGGCTTTTGCAGGGTCTGAGGGAAGCCTGCTTTGACAGAGCATCAGGGAGAACATCCCCCAGAAACTATTCTAAGGTGGGGAGGTGTGTGGTAGAGAACCTCTCGTGTCTGCCACTTTAAGAGCCTAAAGAGTCAACTGGCAGGTGCAGCCCAGCTCTGATGAGCAGTCCTTTTAAGACCCAGGCCAGCAGAACTGGAGGCAGCTCTCTGCTGCCTGGCACCAGGGAAACAACATCTCCCAGTGGAGCTACTGCTCTGATAACACTAGGAGGTAAGAGCAAGGGCATATGGGGATGTTTAGGAGGCTCTTGGTCCTGGGCATGACCTAAAACTGCACCCTGCCAGGGATGGGTGGCCTGGTGGGGCCGTTTGTGTAATTCAGAGCAGCTGGGTGAGCGACCCAGTGAGGGACTGCAGGTGGAGTCACTCCAGTGTTCTGCTAACCACCCAGCACTCGCTTGGATGAGGGTTTCAGGAGAGGCCCAAGAGGCCAAGTGCTTGCTGGCTAGAGAGTACAGGGAAACAAGCCCCTGGACCCTCCAGGTGAGGGCAGGGTGACTGTGGCCCCGAGAAAAGGAGGGGTGGTATGAGAGTGGCCCCGCAAAGGAGCAGTATGAGAAAGGCGGGTGGCATGCCCAGAGGCAGGTGGGAGACTAGCACTGTGGCTAGTCAGGGAGTCCCCAGTGTTGCCACATACCAGAGGTGCAGTAGAACTCAGATCATGCTTGGCTGCCAAAGAAATGAGGCAGCAAAGCCTCTGTTCCTAGCCCCACATCCTGCCTCTGCCTGTCAGGTGGGCCAGACAGCAGTGGGGGGAAGGGAGCAGATGCCCCTGCTGCATAGCCCCCCCCTACCCCCAACACCACCACCAGCTGTGCTGGCTCTGGTTTCTGCAGGGGATGGAATGGGGGCCTTTGCTCCCCACCCCCTGCTGCTGCTGACACCTAGCCACTGACAGGTGGGTGGGGCTGGGGAGAGGAGCTGCACTGGCTAATCAGGGTTGGCCAGCTGATCATCTGGGTGCAGTGAATTCTCTGCACCCTGCTGGGAGGCATGTAGGAACACCCCCAACCTATTGGCCTTGGCCAATGCAAGTAGCCTGTGGGCATTCTCTACCAAAGGTACCTCAGAACATCTGTTCTTTTTTGCTCCTGGCCTAACCTAGGGTGCTTAGATCATTTCCATCTCAAAATGTTTTAACATCTTTACCTGGCCTAGATGTAACCTTCTATTTAGAAACTGCAGGGGAGTGTGTGTGTGTGTGTGTGTGTGTGTGTGTGTGTGTGTGTGTGTGTGTGTGTGTGTGTGTGTGTGTGTGTGTGTGTGTGTGTAAGTGTGCACTGCAGAAATAACACATTCCTCCTCTTGAGGCTACTTGCATTTCAATTTCAAGTCATAATCAAGTCCTTGAGGTATCTGTCACAGCCCTGATAGGGCTTTCCCTAGCTGGACATTGATCAACTGCTGCATATGGTCCCAATCCACTGAAACCATGTGCTTTTAATCTTTGAGCCTGAAGAGAGTCTTAGGAAGACCTAAAATATTCTCAGAATGAAAATCTATGAATCAGTCCTCCTGAGAGAGGAGAACTTATGGTCCAACTATTTGACACCTTTCCATAGCATCATAGTTCAGGAATATACACTCCCACAATACTAACCTTGTGAGTGGTCTGTGTTCACAGATTGCCTCTTCAGGGGCACATGGTAGGTGTAAAACAAACACGGGCTTCACTAAGAAGTCTCAAAACAAGTTACTCTCAGACAGCATGAAAAATGATGACATATGGAAAAAGTAATGAACCCTGTATTATTTCCCTGTCACAATTTTGTCACTATTCTGAGCAATGGGTTCAGGTCAGGGTCCACTGAAAAAGTCTTCTGGAGAAAGAATCAGTTATATGCCCTCCAAAATTTGTAACTTCTCTCCGTTCAGATCAGTCTGATCCTGGCTGCTCCCTGACAGTTAAACATGAGCGGTAACTGGCTGAAAAAACATAACCATCTTTTCTTACTTTCTGTCCAAGTACTTCCAATATGGCTGTGTGTGGCAGGGCACTGGTAGTGCCTACCACTTTAAGGACTGCACCAGCGAAGGAGCCCCCAAGAAATGCCAGGCAAATCTCCTTTCCAGTGAAAGGCAAGTATGGGACACCTTATAACACCAGCCCCCACATCCTTGGTGGGTTCAACCAGTACAGGGGGAGCCCAGGCTCATGGGAGTTCTGAGGCAGGGCCCAGGTCAGTGGAGGGACCTGGAGCAGTGCCCAGGCTCTTCATGAGTCCTATGCTGCAGGGACCCTGAGAGGGGCCAAGCACAGCAATGGCCACCTGAGCCTCACAGGGTGTGATACCCCAGTACAGAGGGCCAGGTAGGGCTGTGCCCACCTGAGGCAAATGGGGTGGCAGATCCCAGTAAGCCCCAGTGAGGGGGCAGTATGTGGAGCCCAGTATGTGTCCATTTGTCTGTATGTTTTATGAAAGACCCAGTGCAAACCACTGTGGATGCCATCTGCAAGGCTTGGGCCTCAGTGTAGGGATGGAACAGAGCTGCGGATATTCCCCTAAAACATTGGGTTTCAAAGTGGGCAGCCTCCTGCCTGATTAACGTCCTAAAACTATTCCATCAAGGCATGCCAGGTGAGTGAGGTGGGCAGCTGGCTCATAGACAGGAGGTGAGCCAGTGCTTGCACCAGGCATGAAAGCCGGCCCTTGTCATACTGTGATCTTTCATGATCCACCCATTATCTGTCATTTTGAAAGACCAGCCTTTTTCTTGGCAAATTTCCCACTCACTCAACTCCAGCCCTCTGCAAAAATATTGGTGCAAACTGGTTCTCCTAAACTCCAGCTTATCCATTGTCCTAAAGTGCTTCCACTCTTGCATCCCAGCACCACACTATTGGTTTACATCCCCACTGGTAAATGGCAAATGTCATGTACAGTTAGGCCTGCTTCACATAACAACAGCTTCATAGATTCAATCAGAACTGGTACATTGTAAAAGATTCCTCAAATCATCATAGCAGCATTCTATCCTTGAAAGCTATAGCACATTTTCCCATAGTTCAGCAAAATTAATCACCTGAAGATGTTTAACACTGAGAAATGTAAAGTGCTCCATCTGGGGAGAAATAATCCACAACATACTTATAGACTTGGAGGTGATACACTAGCTAGCACAACAACTGAAAGAGACCTAGGCGTCATGATTGACCACAGAATAAATATGAGTTACTAGTGCGATGCTATAGCTGGCAGAGCAAGCAATACACTGGAATTCATCCAGTGATGCATCTTAAGCAAGACTAAGGATGTCATCCTCCCACTCTACTCAGCATTGGTGAGTCCACAGCTGGACTACTGTGTCTAGTTCTGGATACTTCACTTCAAAAAGTATGTGGAAAAGCTTGAAAGAGTCCAAAGGAGGGCCACATGAATGATTAGAGGTCTGGAGAAAAGGCCATATGAAGAGAGGCTGAAGGACATCGGACAGTTCAACCTGGAGAAGAGAAATCTTAGCGGGGACTTGCTGGAAACCTATAAGTATATAAGGGGTGAGCATCAGGGGCTGGGAGAGTATCTGTTCACCAAGGCACCCCAGAGGAAGACAAGGAATAATGGACATAGATTGCTTCAGATTACATATAAAAAAAAAACGTCTTTATGACTCAAGTGTCCAGAGTCTGGAACAGACCCCTCCAGAAGTAGTACAATCGCCTACCCTCTTCAAAAGATGACTGGATACACACCTTGCTGTCATCTGACTCCAGCAGTCTTTCCTGCGTAAGAGATGGGGTACTGGACCTGATGATCTGGGCTTGGGACAGACATTCAAAAAGCCTGAGCCTGAATTGATTCAATCTTCACAGGTTAGTCTAACCTGGCTAGGCTAAACCAGTGTGTAGCAGTACAGACATCACCTCTGAACTGAAAAAATGCAAGCACATGCCTGCAGTGGTTCAGGCTAGAAGCCAGAGGGGGCCCTAGAGTATCCCTCCCTTACCTTCGACAGTGCTGAGCTGAGGGAGGCATGTCCAGGCCCTGGAAGGATGCTCTGGTTAGGGAGGGGTTCTCCCCACTCCTGACCAGCCCAGCAGAGAATTGATAATACAGTGTTTATCACCCCATTAAGGAAACAACAGAGGGACATTACCAACTACCTGTTGATTCTGCCTTTGTCCCATCTGCCACAGTACGGACTGTAGCCAGCATGTGATCTGCTAGCTAATGCTGTGTGTCTGTGTAAAGCGAAGGGGACAGTAGAATCCATTCTTAGAGGGGAGGGGGTGGAGCAGAAGCCAGGCAGATGCCTGCATTCTCTACTGGAGCTGCAGCCAGGGAGCAGAAGCAAGAGGCCAGCCCTGCTGTGGAGCAGATAGCCCTGCCCAGCCCAGAGAGCATGCTGGGCTCCTGGGGGAGTCTGATTTAACTTAAAACAGCAAGGGGTCTAGGACAGACACTGTATAAACCAGTTTGACTCAAATCAGTTAAGTCTGATACTACATTCAACCAGGTTTATCTCAAACCAGTTTCAGCCATTTTGAAACTGGTTTATGTGCACTGAACATCTGTTCTGTTACAGATTTAAACCAGTTTCTGATCACTTAAACCAGTTTATGTGTAATATCTGTCCCTAGCCCTTGTGAGGTCCCTTCCAGCCCCTAACTCTTATGAATCTATGAATCATTTCTGTTAAGCGGGTGGGAATATCTGGCCTGTATTCTACAGCACTTTCCCTAATCAAAAGCATCTTTCAGCATACTGTGCACCAGATCAAACTGAATACAGAGATATGATATTCATCAAGGAACCGGATTTCCTGAAGGGGCCAGGTTAAGGGAAGGGAAATACATAATCTGTTTAAAAAAGACCCTGGTCAGGGATAGGGTGGGATTGTGAATACATATTCACTCACTTTGCATGCCGAAAGCATTGGGTAACATGTTATTTCCTTCAAGAAGAAGCCAAAGTTTCTGTGTATGAGACTGCTCCCAGATAACTAATCCACTTACTGAAGATATTAAAATGTTCTATTTGATACAAAAATATTCTATACATAAGGGTAACTTCATTTGCAAGGCAAGATAGAGAGAGAGAGATCTTGCAAAGAAGGAAACCCTGATTTAACTATTTAGAGTTTATTCAGTTTGAAAATGGATACGTTTGGTGTCCACAAAATGGCAGGAGTTTGAGACAGTTCTAATATAGTCTGCACAGGTGCCATATAAGCTTTTCCACTTTTCTCTACCAACATAACTTAATCCTGTCCTAGTCCCTCTGGACTTAAATTGTAAATCATGCCACATAAAAAAAAAAGAAGCCAGGATGCTGCTACATTATTTTACTCTAGTATCCAATTAAACCAAAATCTGATGAAGGTCCCCAGAGATGAAAGGCTCTTCAAATTGGAAAACTGGTGACAACTGTTACATATTAAATAGTTTGACCAAAAAATAGATGCACTATATTAATTGTGGGGCTGTTACATTGCAATGGGCCGGATGGGGATGTGCAGGGTGAGACTGGTCCAGCCAACCTAGTGCATGGGACTGGTTCCAGTGAGTTATCCCAGCCCTACATGCTAGATTGGGCCCCAGAGCTGGACCCAGCCCCATTTGCTGGATTGGGCCCTGTGCCAGAGTGAACCTGTTGCCCCAGACATGTGCATAGGAACATGCCATCTGAACTGCAGGGCTTGGAAATTTGGCAGCAGGGGAATGATGGTAGTGTTAATTGCCAGTGCTCCCCCACCACCAAACGTCTGAACCTGTGAGGAGCTCCACAATCTGAAGACACTGCTCTGTAGGCCAGATCTGGCCTGCAAGCCAGAATTGTGCACCACTGATCTAGTTGCAATATGTCCTATTAAAGTGTTTTGAGCCACAAAATAAAACATCCAAACTATTTATAACAGAATTCACATCCCCACAATTAATTATTCAAAAGAAATCAAGATAAGGAAATATGGAGATTTTTCATAGATTCATAGATGTTAGCGTCGGAAGGGACCTCAATAGATCATCGAGTCCGACCCCCTGCATAGGCAGGAAAGAGT
>NW_005843178.1:134133-144088 GCF_000455745.1 Alligator sinensis
AGGCCAGGAGGTAGGGGGACATCAGCTCCCCCATGGGCTCAGTCTGGGTGGAGGCCTCAGACCAGCCCCGGTTAGCCTTGTCCCCCTGGGCAGAGGCCCTAGCAGCACTCCTCGTCGACACCATTCTAAGCTGCTGTTTGTAGATCTGTGTGGTGTCTACGCCCTACCCGTACAGGAGTCTCTCTCCTGGCTCTTTCTGCCCGCCCACTGGCACGAACGCCTGCGCAAACGCCGGCGCACTCTTACAGAGCACGCCTGTTTGCGCACACTGTTTGCGCTGCACGGCTCGGGAGCACGGCTCCCTACCGGCTCAGCTATATGGGACCCGGGGGGCTTCCCCTCCAGATCCGGCTAAACTGTGCCGGGTCCCTCAGCCCCTCTTACCTTCGGGGGATCAGCTGTTGCTGCCCACGCTGCTGTTTCCTCTGCTGCTGCTGCTGCTGCTTCCTCCTCCGCCTCGGGTCAGTAAGTTAGTTAGTTAAGGGGGCACACGTGCGTGCAGGACACGTGTGTGCCTGGATCCTCTCCTTCCCGCTGCTGGTTCCCGAGTTTTCATCAAGTCATTTTACGATTTCCTAGAACATGAAAAGAAATCATGATTTGTGTGTTATAAAATTATTTTAATAATCCCGTTGCCCTTGATGGGGAGACAGGGAATGTTAGACTGAATCACTGAGCACTATTAAAAATAGTAAGGAATCCAATGATACTGAGACTTGGAATGCCATTCAGAAAACTATAGGTATACTTCCATGTTCTTCTCTGCACTGATAATACACTTCAAGGAAATACACTTCAACAAAATGAAGGCAGTGTTAAAGTTGCTTTTTTCCTCTGAGGTAGTTTGCTGGGGGGCAGTTTTAATTTACAGAATGAACCCAATGAAGGTTCCCCAAAAGAGGTTGAAAAAGGCATGTCCTGATCCACTGACTACTGGGGATGGTAGCTATGTGCTATCTTGCTTCTTTTGCAGGTGTGCAGTTTCCACTACTTCATAGATTTCATAGATTTCATAGACATTAGGGCTGGAAGGGACCTCGGAAGATCATCGAGTCCAGCCCCCTGCCCAAAGGGCAGGAAGTCAGCTGGGGTCATAGGATCCCAGCAAGATAAGCATCCAGTTTGCTCTTGAAGGTGTTCAATGTAGGCGCTTGAACCACCTCCGGTGGCAGGCTGTTCCAGACCTTGGGGGCTCGGACAGTAAAGAAATTCTTCCTTAAGTCCAGCCTGAAACGGTCTTGTAGTAGTTTATGACCATTCAACCTAGTCGTCATCCCTTGGGGCGCTCTGGTGAACAAACGTTCCCCCAGATACTGGTGGTCACCCCTGATAAACTTATAGGTGGCCATCAGATCACCCCTGAGCCTGCGCTTTTCCAGGCTAAAGAGCCCCAGGGCTCTCAGCCTGTCATCGTAGGGTCTGCTTCCCTGACCTCTGATCATGCGCGTGGCTCTTCTCTGGACTCTCTCAAGCTTCTCCACATCCTTTTTGAATTGTGGAGCCCAAAACTGGACGCAGTACTCCAGCTGCGGCCTCACTAAGGCCAAGTACAAGGGGACTTCTGCAGATAATTCACCTTCCACTACATAATAGGCCACAATTAAAGCAATTCCTTCAAGTAAGTTTCTGTTAGAAGAGCTCTTCTGGTTAAAATAAAAACAGTGAAAGCCATATATGACTCACCCAACCTAACAGAAAGATATTGCTGATTGTGAACACCCTAGGTGTCATCAATTCACAATTTTACTTGTATAAGTTACCTGTAATAATGAAGGATGCTATAGGTGCTTCAAGTCCTGACATTTTAATACCCAAGGTGTGAGGTGACATGTTCTACAGACCAGTAGAGCAGTGACAGTGATAACAATCCAAGGAAGCCCCATGCAGTCCTTCTACACTGGGTTTTTTTCAGCTGCTATGTGCTCCTTTGATAGCTGGAAATGAATTAAGGCCAAATTAGAACTAAATGAATTTTTTTTTTCATAATTTATTTACTGAAAAAATACAATTTTGAAATGGCCAAAACTATTTTTAAATTTGCCAAATAATTCCAGACAACCAAAAATGACAAAATGTTTTGAAAATGTTGAAACTGTTCTGACATTTTCCAAGTGTTTATATTACAGGTATGGTATGTTAAATAAGGAAAGGAAAGGAAAGAGAGGAATTAGTTCCATAGATTAATCTGAATAACTCAGTGCTTAGATTATTTGCCCAGGACTTGGAAGGTAGTGGTTCAAATCCACCCATAATCTGATTCAGAGCAGGGATATGAGCTAAAATCTCCCACCTCTCTGGATAGGCTGCTGAGTGGGCTGAGGAGGGTCTCACCCCGCCCCGGCCCCTACTTGGCCCAGCCCCCCAAGGACAGTGTAGTGAAGGGGAGACGGTACTTACCAGTCCTTCTCGGGTGGGGCAGGGTCCCCTAAATCCTGGGTAGGTTCCCCCCTAGCCTGGGAATATCACAACCCCGACAGCGGGTCCACTGTGCATGCGCACAGTTTAAAAGGGCCCACCAACAGTAAAAAAAAAACAGTCAGGCTCTGGGAGCAGTGAGAGATGTGAGTGAAAGCCCGCTGTGCCCCTGCTCCCCCGAAGCTCCCCAGTGACCCCCAGCAGCCACGGAGCATCCCACCAACCCCCAGCACAGCCAGAGGTAGAGGGGTCCATGGTGGGAGGGGTTTAATCCCAGACAGCGGGAGGAGGTGGCTGAGTGGGCCAAGGATGCTTTCACCCCACTCTGGCCCCTACTTGGCCCAGCCCCCCAGGGAGCCTCATGAACAGGCTGCGCAAGTAGGTGCACTTGTCTGCCCAACACATGAGTTAGCGCAGAGTTTGCACAGGAGAGTGAGTGGGAGGGCCCAAGGCCCTGCCTGTGAGCCCCCTTGGGTAGGCATTTCCACACGTAGCCAGCCTACTAGAAGTGTGCCACAGATGGGCACATACTACACCCTGAGGGTCCCCTCAGGGTCTACACCCCCCCACCTCTGGCTCCTCAGAGGCCTCTACCCAGACAGAGCCCATGGTTCCAGGCTCCATGCAGATGGAGCCCCTGGCTCTCAACTTGGGGGCTGTCTGTCACTTTTACAGGCTCTAGGGCCTGGGAGCATGGCCACCTCCCCTTGTGAAGTCTGCTCCCTTTTGCAGTCTCTGGTGTGCCAGCTGGAGGAGCTCCAGGCTGCAATCCATAGACTGCGTGCCATCAGGGACTGTGAGCAGCAGATTGACTCCTACTGCCAGGCCCTTCTCCCCCAGGAGACGGAGGGTAGACTACGGTCTCCCTCCAGGACAAGGGAGGACTTGGGGACCTCCCATTCTGCCCAGCTAATGGGTTGGACCAAGGTGGTCAAGGTCACCAAGGCCCACCGCACCAAGTTCCCCACCCCACTGGAGCTTTGCAACATGTACGAACCTCTTGCACCCCAGCAGAGCCTGCTAAGCTGCCAGCTCCCACAGGCAACACAGGCTGTACTGTAGCTACCACCCCGACTCTCCCCAAGACCAAATGCAAAGTGTTTGTCATGGAATACGCCATCCTGAGGGGGACTGAGGGGCAATCTGCCACCCTGACCCCTTAGCCTAGAAGTTTTCTGTTTCCTGGGAGCCCATATCTGAGACATTGTAGAGAAGATCCCTAAGCTCCTCCAGCCCACTGACCACTACCCTAAGCTTCTTATCCATGTGGGCTTCAATGACATGTCTCAGCGCGTTCCCAGCCAGGTCATGAAGTGCTACAGGGATTTGGGAGCAGAGCTAAAGGGGTTGGGGGTGCATGTGGTGATTTCTTCAAACCTCCCAGTCTTGGGCTATGGGCTGAGGAGGGAGAGGAGGATCCAGATAGTAAACCAAAGACTGCTGTGCTGGTGTCATTGGGAAGGCTTTGGCTTCCATGACCACAGTCCGCTCTTTGGTGAGGGAGGCACCGAGCTGCTGGGAAGGGACAGCTTCCACCTCTCTCTGCTCAGGAAGAGGCTCTTCTCAGCCAGACTGGCTGACCTGCTCCACTGGGCTTTAAACAAAGCCTGCCGGGGGATGGGGAGGACTACCACCACTGCTGGCCCACTGAACAACCCTTGCAAAGCCAGCAGGCCAAGGCACTTAAGGGAGACCACCCCTGCCCCAGCCCTGAAACAATCCATAGGCAAGGCAAGGGCCCCCAAGGAGACACTGGCCTACCTGGACACAAATGCCAGGAGCTTTGGGAATGAACAGGAGGAACTTGTCCTCCTACTTAACACAAATAATTATGATGTCATAGAGATAACGGAGACCTGGTGGGACTCCACCCATGACTGGACCATGAGTATAGACGGCTATACCCTGTACAGGAGAGATCAAGTAGATAAAAGGGGTGGAGGTGTAGCTCTCTATGTCAAGGAGAGCTACGCACCTCTGCAAGCCAATATTGGCGACCAGGGTGGATGACTGGAGACCCTCTGGGTTAAAATCCATGGGGAACATGGCTCAGGGGACACAATGGTGGGAGGTTATTACAGACCTCCCACCCAAAGTCAAGAGCTTGACCAGGAGTTTGCCAGGGAATTGGCTGAGGCCGCATGCTACCAGTCCATGGTTGTCAAGGGAGACTTCAACTACCCAGACATCTCATGGGAAGAGCGCTTGGCTAAATCTGAGTCACAAAGCTTCCTCTTGTGCATGGATAACCTCTATCCAACACAAGAAGTCTATGGGCCAATGAGAGGTAAAGCGCTGCTCGACCTGGTGCTGGCAACTGGGGATGACCTAATCAGCAACCTAACGATTGATGGGAAACTGGGTGACAGCGAACACAAGCTGATTACCTTCACCATCTGCCGTTTAAGCTGGCAAGTCAGTCAGCAATACTGAAGTCCTTGACTTCAGGAAAGCCGACTTTGACAAGCTCAGAAGGCTTGTCAGTGAAGCCCTAAGGGACCATGACCTCAAGGGGAGGGAAGTTCAGGAAAGTGGTTGCTCCTCAAGGGAGCGATCGTCAATGCACAAGCTAATGCTATTCCATCTCAGAGGAAAGGCAGAAAAAGGGCACAGCAGCCCCCCTGGCTCTTCAGGGAACTAGTGGACCTCCTGTGGCTAAAAAGAAAGACCTACAAAGGATGGAGAATGGGATCCACCCCCAAGGAGGAATATTCCGCACTTGTCCAGACCTGCAGGGAGTGAACCAGAAAAGCCAAGGCTGCGATGGAACTCCAACTAGCTACATGTATCAAGGATAATAAAAAGTCGTTTTTAGATATGTGGGGAGCCAGAGAAAAAGCAAGGGCAACATTGGCCCCCTGCTAAAGCAGATGGGACAACTGACACCCAGAAAAAGCCAACCTACTAAATGGGTACTTTTCGTCAGTCTTTCATCAGTCCCACGGGACCTGCCTGCCCATTATGGGACAGGGAGGCCCAGGTGTGGGAGATTCCTTGCTTTCCATCAATACTGACCTTATGAAGGAACACCTTGAGAGGCTGGACACCTTCAAGTCAGCTGGCCCTGACAATCTACATCCCAGGGTACTCAAGGAGCTGGCTAACATCATAGCCCAGCCCCTGGCATGGATCTTTGAGATCTCCTGGTGCTCTGGTGAAGTGCCCAAAGATCAGAAGAAGGCCAATGTGGTACCTATCTTCAAGAAGGGGAGGAAAGTGGATCCAGCAAACTACAAGCCCATCAGCCTGACCTCTGTCCCAGGGAAGATCTTAGAAAAGATTATCAAAGAGGCAATACTTAACAGGCTGGCCGATGGCAACATCCTGAGGGATACCCAGCATGGGTTTGTTGCAGGTAGGTCTTGCTTGACCAATCTCATTTCCTTCTATGACCAGGTGACCTATCACCTGGACAAGGGAGAGGAGATTGATGTCGTATATCTTGACTTCAAAAAAGCCTTCAATCTGGTATCCCATGATCACCTCTTGGCAAAACTGGCCAACTATGGCCTTGGGTCCACCATGATTCGCTGGCTGGGGAATTGGCTCCATGGTTGGACCCAGAGGCTGGTGGTTGATGGAAGTTAATCATCATGGTGCTCTGTGACCAGTGGGGTCCCCCAAGGCTCTGTCCTTGGGCCTATACTATTTAACATCTTCATTAATGATGTGGACATTGGTATTGGAAGTGGACTGGTCAAGTTTGCCAATGACACCAAACTCTGGGGTAAAGCTTCCACACCTGAAGACAGGAGGGCGATCCAGGCTGACCCTTGACAGACTCAGGAAATGGGCAGACAAGAACTTGATGGTGTTTAACACTGAAAAATGCAAGGTTCTCCACCTTGGGAAGAAAAGCCTACAGCATCCTTATCAGCTCGGCAGTGCTACGCTGGCTAGCACTATGGATGAAAGGGACTTGGGGGTCATCATTGACCACAAGATGAACATGAGCCTTCAATGCGATGCTGCGGCTAGTAAAGTGAGCAAAACACTGACTTGCATCCATAGATGTTTCTCAAGCAAATCCCAGGATGTTATTCTCCCATTTTACTCAGCCTTAGTGAGGCTACAGCTGGAGTACTGCATTCAGTTTTGGGCTCCACAATTCAAAAAGGATGTGGAGAAGCTTGAGAGAGTCCAGAGAAGAGCCATGCGCATGATCAGAGGCCAGGAAAACAGACCTTATGACAACAGGCTGAGAGCTATGGGGCTCTTTAGCCTGAAAAAGCACAGGCTCGGGGGTGATCTGATGGCCACCTATAAGTTTATCAGGGGTGTTCACCAGTAGCTGAGGGAACGTTTGTTCACCAGAGCGCCCCAAGAGATGACGAGGTCGAATGGTTATAAACTCCTGCAGGACCGTTTCAGGCTGGACATAAGAAAGAATTTCTTCACTGTCTGAGTCCCCAAGGTCTGGAATAGCCTGCCATTGGAGGTGGTTCAAGCACGTACTTTGAACGCCTTCAAGAGAAATTTGGATGTTTATCTTGCTGAGATCCTATGACCCCAGCTGACTTCCTGCTCCTGGGGCAGGGGGCTGGACTCGATGATCTTCCGAGGTCCCTTCCAGTCCTAATGTCTATGAAATCTATGAAATCTTTAGAGTCTTAACGTGTAGGCTATGCAGTCAATAAGGCCAGCCAGCCTTCCCCATTTCTTAATAAATAATTACATAATCCTTTCAGAGGGGAAAAGTAGAGAAGCGAAGGACAGCAACACCCACCCTAAAAAATTCTGTAGCTTGTGGTTACACAGTTCTCCTGAGACATAGGAGATCTTGGTTCAAATCCCTGATCTGAGTTAGTGTGGATTTGACCCAATATCTTAACTTGCTTTCAAATACCGTAACACAGAGAAAGGAATTCTCACCTTTCTCAATGATAATCAGAGCCACTAGGGAAAATACAACTTTTTCTGATTTTGTAAAAAAATAGCCGTCGTATCCTTGACACCCCCCACTTTATTTCCAGTGCACAAAAAGACAATGCTCTGCTTCATGTCAGATAAAAACATGGCTCATTTTTGTGAAAAAGATGAAAAATTATTTCAGAGTAGAGTCAACCATGTATGTATGTTTCAGCTGAGCTGCCAGAGCAAAAGTATCTGGATTTGGGTGTGAAAATAATTATCATATTTCAAGGTGTATCAGTCGGGTTTTGAAGCCCAATTTTTGTATCTTAAAAATCAAACTCAACTTATACACTGTGCCACATCAAAAACAATTGGAGACAGGGCTGGGCTTGGCACTCAGCTGCTGCAGCCCCATTCCCTGTCAATGGCACTGCCTGGGCCTCAGCAGCACCACTCACAGGGGATAGGGCTGTACCAGCTGAGCATGGAGCCCAGCTCTGCTTACAGGGGATGAGGCCATGCCTGCCAAGTGCCAAGCCCAGCCCTGTCCCCTGTGAGTGGCGCCAAGCTTGGCATTCAGCAATACCACTCGCAGCAGACAGGGACAGGCTTGGCAGTCAGCTGGCATGGCCCCATCCCCTACAAACCTGGCCCACTCAGAGGGGACAGGGATGGGGATGGGGATGGGCTCAGCTGGACTCAACACTAAACTGATTTGGCTTTATCCCCTGCAAGCAGTGCCAGCAGCACTGCTCACAGGAGATGAGGCCAAGCCCAGCTCCATCCCTGTCCCCATCCTCATTCCCATCGCTGCCCCCATCCCCTGCAAGCAGCGCTGGGTTTGGCACCACTCACAGGGGATGGGGATGGGGATGGGGATGGGGATGGGGACAGGGCCAGGGCTGGGCTCAGTGCTCAGCTGGGGACGCACCATTCTCACGGGACGGGGATGGGCTCAGCACTTTGCTGGTGTGGCCCCATCCCCTGTGAGCGATACTGGCAGCGCCACTCACAGTGGGTGGGGTCACACCAGCCAAGGACCAAGCCTGGTCCCAACTTATATGCCATGGCTATGAAAATCCTTACCTTTCAAAATCAGAAAGCCAGGGGTTGACCTATACACTGTGTCAACCTATACACCATAAAATATGGTATACAACAAGATAGTTTCAGCAAGATGTGGTGTCACATTAAAGTCAACTGGATTATTACTTACTTAAAATTGACATATGCTTAAGAATCCTGCTAAATCATGCCTAAGTGGGAAAAATAGGTTCATTTTCAGACCTCTGTACGAAGCCATTTGAAAGAAAAATCTGGATAGGAAGGGAACTCATACTTTGTCCTTTTCTTAAGAAAGAAAACCATTTACAATTAATAGCTACAATAGCTTTTTTTAAATGACTTGCTATGAAAAGGCAGATATGCTAATTGAACATTTCCTCAAGATAGACAATATATAATACAGTCAGTCATTCACAGACAAAAAACTGATTTACATGAGAAATAACTTCTTTAAATAGAATTTGTCAAAAAATTGTGAACTAGACTTGGATATTTCGTAAAATTAAGCCTTTACAAATGCTGCACCTTATAATATACAATGTTCCTGAAGTTGTGAGGAACCTCTAAAAGCAATGCCTCCCAAACAATAGCTGCTATTTTAGGCAAATACCAAGACTTTTTCATTCAGAATACACTTCAGAAAGTATAGAATAAAAAATGATGTATTCCAAGGAAAGCATAAGGCTCTTACTGCACACATTAGTAAACTAAACCTAACACTAAACTAAATCTAAAAGCCTTGGGACAACAGATATTTGCATTAAGCAAAGAAACAATACACAGCTAATATGGCTGTTTAGAAGCTGCTGAAAGCTAAGGCTGGACTAGAAGTTGGCTCTCCTTAGAACTGCAGTTAGAGACAGAAGAGTTTCCTCAAGCTATCTGGGTGTAGGTTGTAGCCGTGTTCGTCTAAGGACATAGGCAGACAAGATTCCTTGGGTGAATCTGATATCTTTTATTAGACCAACTTAAATAGTTGGAAAACAATTATTAAGCAGGCTTTCGGGTTCCAAAACCTTTCATCAGGCTAAGAAAGTTTCAGCAGTTGGTGTGTGCTCTTCCTGGATGGAATGAAAAGTAAAGAAGCCAGGGGCTGGGCTGGCATGCATACAAGACAGGTAGTTAGTGAAAATGTATATTGAGGAGTCAATGGATGAGAGACAGGTGTGGGGGGGAGGGGGAAGAGAGAGAAGGGGGATGAAAGTGGAGAGATACCTGGGGAGTCAGCTGTCAGGCAAGTTATAATGTGTCATAAATCCAATGTCTATACTTAGTCCATGATCTCTAGTATCCAGGAGGTTGATGAAGTGGAGTTCATAGGCTCGTCTCTGGGGAGTGTTGTGTAAGTTTCCTTTGAGGATCAGGACTGAGAGATTGGAGAGAGAGCGGTTTTCTTGTGAGAAATGTGCCCCCACTGGTAACTGGGTATTTCTGTCTTTGATGGATTTCCGGTGTGCATTCATTCTGGTGCTTAGTTGTTGTTTGGTCTCTCCTACGTATTTTCCATCAGGGCATTTGGTGCATTGGATGAGGTATATTACATTTCTGGAGGTGCAGCTGTAAGATCCTGGGATGCTGATGGCTCTGTTGTGGGGTGTAGTAATAGTGGGGGTGGTGGAGA
>NW_005843178.1:144753-160243 GCF_000455745.1 Alligator sinensis
CCCAGAACACACCAAAAGGATCCAGACCGTGCCATGACAAGAAATGCAAAACCTGCCAACACATCTCCACCACCCCCACTATTACTACACCCCACAACAGAGCCATCAGCATCCCTGGATCTTACAGCTGCACCTCCAGGAATGTAGTATACCTCATCCAATGCACCAAATGCCCTGATGGAAGATATGTAGGAGAGACCAAACAACAACTGCGCACCAGAATGAATGCACACCGGAAATCCATCAAAGACAGAAATACCCAATTACTGGTGGGGGCACATTTCTCACAAGAAAACCACTCTCTCCAATCTCTCAGCTCTGATCCTCAAAGGAAACTTACAAAACACTTCCCAGAGACGAGCCTATGAACTCCACTTCATCAACCTCCTAGATACAAAAAATCATGGACTAAATATAGACATTGGATTTATGACACACTATATCCTGCCTGACATCTGATTCCCCAAGTGTCTCTCACCCATTGACTCCTCAATCTACATTTTCACTGACTACCTGTCTTGTATACATACCAGCCCAGCCTCTGGCTTCTTTACTTTTCATTCCATCCAGGAAGAGCGCACACACCAACTGCTGAAACTTCCTCAGCCTGACGAAGGGTTTTGGAACCCAAAAGCCTGCTTAATAATTGTTTTCCAACTATTTAAGTTGGTCTAATAAAAGATATCAGATTCACCCAAAGAACCTTGTCTGCCTCAAGCTATCTGGACACTTGCTTGTCAATGCATGCTAGCTGCTGATTGAACAATTGCCCATTTTAACGGTGGGATGAGCAGGAGAGGGTCGAGTTCAATCTAGTATTAAACATCTTGAATGAAGTAAATTCTACAGCCTTAAATAAAAATGACAGTCTATCACTTAACTATGCAGTACCTATATGTCCTGTATCCTGTTTGTTCCAATAAATCAACCTTATCTATTTCAGAATCACTTATTTCTATAGTCCAAACTTTGAAAAAACCTCCTTCTTTTATAACCTTTCTGGTTTTAAATCTATATTCTTAGTATTGATTGGTGTAGTTCCCTGGGATCGGCTCCACAGCACTAAAATTGTATACAGCATCCAATTTTGTTTACACTGAAGCCAACACAAACTATGATGTCCCTGACTTCATTCTGTACAAATGACCCTGCAGCCCAGCATTCCATTGGCCCACATATTGCCATATAGCAATTGTTGAGTATGATCACTTTAACCATTACTGTTTCCTTTCTTTTCATTCAGTAGAAGGTTCTTATAATTTGGTTGATATTAAATATTAGCTCACAATTTCCAAGTTGACAGTTATTATATTTTACTCATAAAAAGATATGTCCTATTTTAATTATTCCTCTGCTCTCAGGGGTATTTGCCCATCTTCATAATTTGATTTTATCTTCATATTTCATTATATGCTGCTCACTTCCTCTTCCAGATTATTAGCAAAGGTATTAAATAAGACTGGACCTTATATACAAAACTACAGTGACACCTCCAATCTTGGAGCACTGCCATTTGTAAAGAGCCTTTGCTTATAGTTCTTCAGCACATTTTGACCCCACCCAGTTCAGATTCAAACCAATTTCACAGATCTTAAAACCAGAAAGAACCATTCAGATTTGATGATCTGATTACTTGTATATCAAAGGTCATTAAATTTCATTATTTCTGCACTGCACAATAATATGTGCTTGGCTTAAATATATTTTCTAGAAAAAAACATCAAAAACCAATCGTTTCCACTGATTGACTTGCTCCAAATGTGTAATTATCCTGACTATTAAAAATTGATGCCTAATTTCTAATTTGAATTTGTTTTGGTTCTACTTCTGGAAAGAGCTCATTTATGCCAAATTAGAAAGCACTAAGCACTTCAGTATCAGGTATTTTCTTCTAATTAAGGTATATAGTAGTATGCTGCTTTAAGGTCACCTAGCCATCTTCTCCTGGATGAGCTAAATAGATTGAACTCTGCAAGCCTTTCACAGTAAGACATTTTCTCCAGCTATTTTTGTTTATTTATTTGTAGCCCGGGTGTACACGGGTTTGTACTCCCCTCTCCAATTGAGGGAATTATTGGTAAGGCATTGTGCTGTGGAAGGACACAGCAGCCCATGGCTGCCTCCATCCCCTATAGAGTCAAAAAAACCCTAGTTGCGGTAAAAGTCAGGCCCAGTCAATCAATTACCTAACTATATACAAATGTATTATTACAACAAAACCATTAAAGGGTAAGGGCATAGATTATATATATGTACAAATTTACAAGACAATAAACCCTATACCACATATATATATATATTATTATTCAAAAATACAAGTGAATGATAAAACAACCCAGAACAAAGGATATTGATTGGGCAACCTCTTATTCTATAAATATACAAACCGTTACTTCAAATTTTTCACATAAACTATAAGGCACAGTCTACAAATATAACAAGCAATCCTTAGACTACCTGGGTGCCCTCCAGGGCAGGGGCCCCACTCCCAAGGTATCACTACAGGAAAGAATGTGGCAAGAACGAAAAGAAGAGGGAGACTCCAAAGGCTCCTAAGCCCCTCCTATCACCCAGGAGCAGCCCACTTGGTGCCCCTTCACAACCCGGGGGGTCCCTCCCCTGTGGGGACCCTCTCTCCAGGGTAACTTACTACTCCACAGTCCTGGAGGGTTGCCTCCCATTTTCCAGGTCAAGCTCTGTTCCCCGCCAGGCTTCCCTGCCACCCAACTCTGCTGCCGCAGCCTGGCTTAGGGCCACATGCACCGCTGTGTGTAGCGGGCACTTCGCCTTGTGCTAGGGGTTGGAGGCCTGGGCAGCCTTGTGCAGCACTGGGGCTTGGTCTGCTCCCGGACCTTCTGTGCAGTGTTGTCTGCACTGAGCTGCTGCCCTATACCAGCAGCTGAGCCACTTCAAGCAGCAATCAGTGTCTCTCACCCTCCATGCAGCACCTCCTGCACTGAGCTCTTGGCCTCGTGCAGAGGTTAGGGACCTGAGCTGCCCAAGCAGCTCCAAAGATCCTGTTCCATGCACCAGCCTGTGCATCGTGTCTCTGGTCGCATGCCAAAGGTTGCAGCCCCGAGCCACCTCACACTCCTCCCAGGTCTGGATTCCGTGCACCGTGCTGTGCACCGAGAGCCTAACTGCTGGAGCCATCCACAGCTCCTCGTCAATGGAAGTCTTCAGGGGCTCTTCCAGGCTACTGCTTCACCCTGCTGAGTAGCTCTCCTCAGCTCTTCTAAGCCCCGCTCTTCTCTCTTCCCCATCCCCAATGCATCTCCCTCGTGCTGGGCACGCAGCTCCTTTTATACTCCCCAGGGCTCCTCTCCTGAAGTCTTCCGGACCTGACAGTGTTTCAGTCTACAATCAGGCCCAGGGGAGAGGGGTGTGACTTAACTCCTCTTGCTGCCTCCTGATTCGTGGATGGGCTCCACCAATCAAAACAACAAAATCTCAAGCCTGGGACTCAGCCCAAACTCCAAAAGGTAAGCCTGCTACGTATGTATTTATGGTCTCTTTCATGGCCCTCTCTCTATACTTTCAAACTCTCTTTAAAATGAATACATGAGCTGTCCAGGTCAGGTCCTGGTCTCTAATGCTGTAGTGAGTGGAAATCACCTCCCACTGCTACTGACTACTTCCCAGTTAATACAACCAAGTAGCGCATTATACCCCTATGCTTCCAGTAGCATGCTACCAGTTGCATTTCATGGCAATGGAAAACTAATAAACTCATGAGGACACAATTTTAACTTCCACAGCCAGAATCAGCGGCTCTGCAAATCAAAAGTCTACCATCTTGATTAGCAAGGAGAGTCCAGAGAAAAGGAACTTTGCAACCAGGGAAACGGGGGTACCTCCTGGCACTATGTTGGAGAAATAGCCAGTGTCCAGGAGACAACTAATGTGGCATTTGTTTCAGATGGTTTTGACCAAACACTTTTCTGTGACAGCAATGAGGTTACCTCATCCTGAGAAAATAGCAAACTTTAACAAAGGGACTTGATATGTAAGTTGCATGAGAGAGGGGCTTTTTCCTTGACTGTTAAGAGGAGGCTGTCAGAATAATATGATGGTCAAAGATGAGTCTGATTTCAGATGTAATATTCTCCTTTTCTCTGCAGCTAAGCTAAAGGATCCTATCTTTCTGGGATTTGCAAAGCATGAAGGTCAGGTATATTTCATTTCTCTTACTTTACTCCCGTTTCCTCTATTTTTTTTAAGTGTTTTTGGTTAGTGTACTGTTCAATTAGTTATTTCATACAGGCTAAGAACATCTACGCAAGACACTTAACTGTGCAGTAGCGTACTTTACTGTGTAGTGAGCATGCACACTTGCACATACACATGCTTACTGAGCAGTAAAAACCCCTAATTGCGGTAAAAACCCCTCAGCCTGCCTGCACCCTGGTGCGACTACCTGGCACTGCAGTATCATGCCCCTGCCAGGTCTGCACCATCCAGACCTTCAGGCTGCTGCAAGCCACTGGAGGCTCCAGCCAGGCCTGCCAGCCCCCAATCCCAGCTTCAGGCAGCTTCTGACTGCCAGGACCAGCTCCACCTGCCTGCAGCCTACCCCCAGCAGCCTGCCCAGAGCCTGTAAGTGTTGTGGGACATTGCTTCTTATGGCTGACAGTCCCATGCTGCGCTTCTCCACTGGGTCCTGCAGGCAGCTGCCCAGGCATGGCAGCACAGGAACAGCTGCATGGAGGCCCAGAGAACCAGCGTGGGACTCACGATGGTGACATGCTCACTGACACTCATGCCCATGACCATGCCCACCACCTGGGGCCCCAACTGGTTGCAGAAGGAGACTGGTGACCTCGTGGCACTGAGGGATGAGGTGGAGGTGCAGCATCAATTCAAGCAGGATCGATGCTCCAGTGCCCATGGCTATCTGCCCAGATGCAGAAGTGTGGGCACAGCCAGTTGGTGCGGCAGTGCTGCATAAAAGTCAAGGCCTTGTGGGCACAGTGAGTTCCCATTACTGACCACAATCTTCAGTCAGGGAGTGCCTGTAAGTCTATGCCCTTTAAGGAGCAACTGATGGACATCCTTGCACCCTGGGACTCAGGCTGCAGCTGTGCTGTCTACAGTAGCATGGGTGGCCTGCCCATGGCCCTGTCCCAAGCTGGCACCCACAGTGACATGTCAATGGGGGAGAGTCCCTCCCACTGGGCATCCAGCATCCCATTCCAATGAGATCCCCAGCTGCACCCTCTACTGGCATCTCAGGGAGCCCATGCCAGCAACTGCCATGCAAGTTCCACAGCCCCAGTCCCCACCACAAGGTGCAGCCAGCCATGACACCACTGACCACCAGCAGCACCAGCTTTTCCCTAGTGGGGGCCCGGCCTGGCACCCACCTGCCACTCCCCACCATCCAAGGACACTGCCTGGAACTGCACACCATCACTGACAGCTAGAACCATATGGAGCTACCAGTCATGCCAGCCCTGACCGTGTAGTAGGGTCAGCACTGGGGGGAGACCCCTCCCTGGCCCCTGCCCAACCTCTGCCCCTACCCCCTGCTCAGCCCGCCCATACTCCTGTAGCAAAACCCCCAGTTTTTTTTTTTTATTTATTTATTTTAAAATGCATTCCCTCCCCTTTCCCCAACCATTTCTGACTTTTTCTCTCCTTCTCTATTCCCTATAGATAAGTATAAGTGAGCTCGAACTTAGGATAAGCTTTAAACATTTCTATTTTGGTAGCAAGTTTTTGGTTTTGGATATTCACTGTTTTATATTGTATAATTATTAGGTTTGTATTAATTTTTACTGTTGTATATTATATTATTATCATTTTTGTATTGATTTCTATTGTTTCATATGGATATTGTATGGTTTAGGCCTGTGTTTGTAAGTGAACCAAAGTCATGCCAAGTTTCCTTTTTTTTTTTTTTATGTCAAGCCTCCATCTTCTGTCCCCTGCCTGGGCATCCCATGTTGCAACTGTATGAGTCACATACCCCTCCCATGTAAATTGGTTCCCGGATGAATGAGTGTGATTGAAAATGATTGAAATACAATGGTAGCAGGCCTCTACTGAATGGCCTGCAATGACTGGGCCATCACCTCGCATTGATTCACCCAGGAACCATGGACCTCACCCAGGAACAGAGACAAGACCAACATTTGAAAGACAAATGACCCTGCAAAACCAGCAACTCTCACCATTACAGACATCCAAAACTGCACATCCCTCCATGAAGCGCACATGCTCAGTACACCAGGGGCTGACCCTTGCCTCCTGTCACTAGGGTCACACAAGGCCTGCCCCTATAAAAAGGGGCAGTGAAGACAGACCAAGTGGAATGCCCTCTCCATCTGGTCCAGAACCATGCCACACCACCTATCCACCCAGAGGCCCTGCCGGCGACCCCCATCTGGACAACACCTACTGGACAAGGACCGCTTTCCAGCCTGGATAGGTAAATATTATCTGCACACCTCCTCCTATAATTTGGACTCCTGGACTTCCTCCTATAAATCTCTCCTCCTGGACTTCAGTGGACTTCAGCCCCTGCACCAAGCCTCTCTAACCCCTGCTGCCATTTTGTGTGTGGGGGGAGGGGGGGTGCAAGGGAACAAATAAGACATTGTGTCACCATCTCCCCTGTTCAATAAAACCACTGTCATTTGCAACCCCGAGTTGGGTCATGTTTTACTGAATCCCAGTCCCTTCCCTATCTTAAATTCTAGCCTCATTCTCTCTCTCTCTCAGCTATTTTCTACTGTCCATCTCTCTGTTTTCAGGCTTCCCCCGTGCCTTCTGTTATCCCCGCCACACGCACCCCCCCTTGCAGCTTCCCAGCTTCTATTAGCTGTCCTGCAGTTTGTTCCAGCTCCCAGGACCTACTGCCACTCCCTGCAACTTCTCCAGCTGCCCTGGAGCCATCCTCTGGCTCCCCACACCCAGAGCCCCTCTTTAACACCCATGCTTTCCCTTAGTCCCATTTTTCCCTCTCCCCACCTACCTTTTCAGCTCCCCCATAGCTCTGGCTCCAGTCCCAGACTCTGTGCCGGCATGCCTCTCTGTTCTGCAGGCTTTGGGCATTGTCTTTTAATCAATTAAGATCAATTAACCTAAAGTTACCTCCGAGCCTCAATTTTTCAGCCCAGGCCCCTGAAGTCTACTGGTTCTAATCCCGGTCCTGGTAACTTTAACTCCTTACACTTCTACTTTCTTACCTTAACCTTTCCCCAGGTATCCCAAGTACATCAAGCATATACATACATACACATCACAACACCCAACTTAGGAACTCATCTGTTTGTATGTGTAGGTGGGTGGTATGTGTGTAAATTAGTGAATACACATATATATATACATATATAGATATCATTGTGTGTGTGTGTGTGTGTGTGGTATATGAATTAGTAATCCATGTATGTGTATTGGATGTGCAGGTGTTGGTAACTGGTAACTGATTCTGTCTAAATTTGGTGTTTGAGGTGTGTATGGGCTTAAACTTGTGATAGGTGTGCATAAACCTAAACTAGTTATTTGGAATGTGTGTATCTGAGGTGCTAGTGTGTGTGTGTGTGTGTATGTGTGTGTGTGTATGGCATTGTGTGCATGATATACAAATTAGTGATCTGTGTCTAACTTTTGGGGTGTATAGTGTATGTGCTTGAATTGGTAATAGGTATGCACATGCCTAGGCTGGTTTGAATATGTATGTGCCTGAGCTGGTAGTGTGCATGTGTATACGCCTAATTGATTTGTGTGTTTGTCTATGTGCAATTGTGTTACACCCTCCAGTCTAACAGCGCAATATTGAGATCCTGAGAGTTGGCCTGACCCCACAGGGCAACACTCCCTTCGTTCCAGGTTCCCCCCACAGCATGTAGGGTGGTGGGAGTCAGTGCAAGACTTTATTGAGCAGCCTGTGCCCCCACAGTTAGGTGGGCACAGGCCTCTCATGCTGAGGAATGCATCAAAGCTGGCAGTGATGTCCTCCTCAGCAGTGGGGGGCAGGGATATGTAACACAGCCACAGGTAGTCCTCTGGGCAGCAGCGAAGGTCATGGCACAGCTTGGGCTTGCCACCTGTGCTGTCATAGCTCAGGGTCCCATGCCAGGTGTGCAGGTTTACCCAGGGCACCCTGGCCATCAGCACCAACAGGGCATAGTGGACTGGGCACCCCTTAGTCCACACAAACAGCTCCTAATGCACTGCCCAGGGCACATGGAGCAGGGGCATGCTTGGGACACAGTGGCAAGGTTGTGGGGAGGGGACTGAGTAAGTACAGGGGCATTGGCTAGTGGCTGCCTGGGCCTAGGCCTGCCTGCCCACTTTACCATGGTTGCTGGCCACTCATGCATGCCTGACCTCAATTTGAGGCTGGGCAGTGCATGGTCCCTATTACAGAGCATCTTATCACTGAAATGTTGCAAAACCACACAAACAACTTCATTCTCATGGTTCTACAGGGTCTGCAGCTGCATGCGAGAGAGAGGCTGCAGTTGGCATCCAGGATGCAGCCTCACTGTTGCCACTGCCCACAGCTGGGGCCCTGCAGATGTGCTGTCTCCACCAGAGAAGGACCCTGGACAGTACCCTCCTCCTGGACCGCCAGGTCATAGTGTCAGAGGACCAGCTGGCAGATTCTCAGGCCTGGTGGGTGGAGGATATAGCCTGCCAGGACAGGTGGTAGGTGGAGGACATTGCCCATGAGGAAGTGCGGGACTGGTGCGATGAGGTGCAGGACTGGGAGAACAGGAAGTTCCAGGTGCAGCTTCTGGCCCTGGAGTGCAAGCAGGTAGAGGCCCTTTGAGAGCAAAATGCCATCCTTGCCCAGGCAGTACAGGCCATGGACAATGACTGCCTGGTTCTGCATACCGTTATGGCCCTGGGCGTCAGTTGCATTTGTGGTGCCTGCTGCCCAGCCCCTGACCCTAGCCCCACCTACCCCCTGGCAGCCACCCACCACCCAACAGCAAGCCCCAGCCTGGGTTTGGGAGGAGGTCCTGTGCCACATTCAGCAGCCAGGAGCCCCTGGCCCAGCTGCCACCCTGGGTCTGGCACCACCCAGTTCCCCCACTTGGGCCTAGCCCTGCCACTTGCACTGGCTCCATGCAGATGCAGAGCCAGAGCTGCCTGCAGTAGGGCCAGGACCGCATACCAGGCCTGCTGGCCCTGGACACTGCCTGTTGGAGGGGGAACCACCTGCACTGTGGGAACATCAGCTGCCTCAACCCTGGGTGAGACCCCTGCCAGCCTCACTCACCATGGTGTGCATACCCAGGGGAGAGTAGCAGAGGCCAGAGTACTGGCTACCAGTCCCTGGGCTTTGCCCCCTTGGTGCCTCCACCCAATTGCACACCCCCCTCCCCCATGATGGCCCACAAAGGACATTGTACACAGTTTTCACAGGGAAGGTTTTTTATTTTTTGTGGGGGAGTGGGTGGTGGAGGGGCTCTATTTCTTGAGGGGAGAGGGGGCTCTGCTTGTGGGGAAGAAGAAGGGAGGGGGACTGTGGTTGATGTGAGGGGAATAAATACTTCTTCTTCTTACACATGTCTGCAGCAAGTATGGTGCTGGGGGTTGGCAGCGGGGTGGAGGGTCCATGGGTGGTGGTGCAGGAGGGCTAATGTGGAGAGTGCTGGAGGAGGTGGTTGGTCAGCTGGCTGGCTTGGCAGGCCCAGAGATGGCAGAGCTGGAGGCCCAGGAGGGTGACAGTGGCTCCAGAAGTGGCATCCTCCATCATCAACGTCCCTGCTGGGGTCCAGCCAGGCAGACAGGGTTAAAGCAATAGTGCGTAGTGGTGGCCTGGCAGGTAGTCGCTGCGTGTGGAGCAGCCGAGAGAGGCAAGATAGCTTTGAGCCAGGTGGCAGTCAATGCAGCAGGGCAGTAGGATCAGTACAGTTGCCAGCCGGAGCCCACGGTGCTGGTAATTGCTTCCAGGGACAGCGGCTGGAGCAGCCATGGCACGGGGGGGGCGCCGGCGCCGGCCCCAGCCATAGCACGGGGAGGCAGAGGCGGCAAGGAGAGCACTGCTGCATGCTGTTCCTGAGCTACGCATGCTGTTCCTGGCCAGGGAAGTGGCTGGCAGAGAGCAGGCAGGGGGGCTGCATTTTCAAGAGGGCTGCCAGTAGCTGCAGCCAGATCGTGGAGCTCCCTCTTGTGGTGGCAGGGGCCCATTGCAGGGCTCCAGGAAGCAGATTGACAGCAAATCTGCACCCACTTCCCTGCATGTGTAGATGCCTGCCTGGCACCGTTTACTAGTGAATTATTTACTCACGAGCAAACCGGTGCCTCAGCAAATGCACATGTAAAGGCGACCTCAGTTTTCAGAGATACCAAGGAGTAAAGGTGTTCTCATTTACCACTCTGTCAAATGGGCAGAGGTGCTCACTTCTGATAAAAAGAGCATAATGCAAAAAAGCATCGTAAACAAGCAAGAGGAAGAAACTAGAAGACCAAGAAAGAGATGTGTATAATCAGAACTGCAAGATTAATAACCATACTACATCTTATTATATAGTGAGAATAATTTTATCTCTTTCTTGTGCCCTTCTAGTTTACGGTACTTAGAAAATATATTTAAAAATTCTCAAAGGACTGATACAGAAAATAAAGAACAAAAAAAAAATAGATGTAAAAACGTAATAAAAATACTATAAGGCACAAAAAGAATTGAAAGGAGAAGGAACATGGAAAATAAATTGCAAATTATGAAAACAGTAATATATACTGGTTCTGTCCTCAAACACCAGTTTATTTTAGAACAGTTTGTCTACCATGTTTCCTTTTTTGTTTTGAACTGCATTTCTGCCATTTTAAGTGTACTAGATACAAGGTTAATTTGATTCAGTGACCTGCATTCCCAATGGCACAAAGACTCTGTCAGGGACAGAGACAATGCTAGGAGCAAAAATTCAATTTGCAATAGGACAGCTTGGACTGCATGAAAAGAAATATCTATTTCTTTTGCCTTTTCTCAGCATAGGGCACATGTATCATGCTGACTTCATAAACAAGAGACTGGAGACTCCTTTGTACTCAGTTTTGGCCAACTGTTTCCAGGTGTGCTCCACAGGACAATCTGCATGGCTTTGACATTAAAACCAGCAGAAGTCTACATAAAGCATATTGTACAAACACTTTCATTCTCTCTTTTCCCATCATGACTTGCCTTTTCTGCTGCAGGACCAAACCAGGAAGAGAATCAATTGTGCCTGGAGTTGCTGACTTAAGTCCAGCTCACTGAGCCTCAAATTCAGCTGTAAACAGTGAAATAGTATACACTAACCACACTAGATGTTAAGGAAAATAAGACTACATAGTCTTACCAGAATTCTCTAGAATCAGCTTTTTAACCAATTAAATCACAATGACTAAAAGATACTTACAGGACCAGATCACCAGTCCCAGTCTGGCAGCTTAAAACACAGTATATTTGGTTCCCCCAAGTTCATTACATGTACCTTTCTATCCCATTATTCTGGGGTAGATTGAATACCATGTTTGATACAGATATAGGGCAGTCAGATCTCCACCCTAATCACAGCTTGGTGTGTTCAGTAAGAGCAAAGGAAAGAAAGGTTGGCCAGAACACTGCTCTGCTCCAGTGACTGTTGGCTACCACAAGGGTCTATCAGGACTTGTAGCAATCCAGCCACATTTTAGAGCAGCCCTAATTTGTTTCAGGCAGAACTAAAGAAAAATGTAGTCAATGGTGAAACAATTCAGACTTTTACTTTTTTCATGCCAGTCAGTGCAGGACTGTTAATGAGAATTCAGTCAGTTATGACATAGGATATCTGCTAGTATATTAGTGCTTGTGGGGTTAAGAAAAGGGGCCAGATTGGTTCTAAGGCCCTGGCACACTTCTGGGGAACCAGTGGATGGCAAAATAGATCACATATGTATTTTCTATCCTCAATACATTGATAAAGTAAGAGTTATTCCAGACAAGATGCCAGGGATCTCTCTGCTAGGCATTGTTTTATTCTTATAAGATTTCCAAATCAAATAAAATAGAAACTGTAGTTATAGATACAATTTCCACCTCTTTCTGCACATTTATTTTTGAGGACAGTTCAGGAGACAAGTTTGCTTTGTGGCCAATATAAATCAAACAAAGGATCTCTGATGTACTACATGCAATCATATTTGTCAGGGATTCAAAATGTAGCCTACTAAAACAATGGCATTTCTCACTTTCTGTATCAGTAGACTGTGCCTTAGGTTGTTTGTTCATGTGCAAAGACTATCAGCTACTGAATGCTTACTGGGCTTCTACAACATCGGGTAGATCAATTTTCATCTCACCAGGGACCAGAAAGAGAAACAAGCTTAAACTACATAAAATGTGCATGCTTCAGGGGAAAAGCCAAGCAATAATTGTTTAAGTTCAGCAAACCTATTCTCCTATGCACATGTCCTTTGTACTCTGCAACTTCACAGCCATGATTTCCTGCAAAATGTATCCCTTGGCACAGAGATACTCCAGAATCTAAGCTTTTATAATTTTCATATTTATTTTTTTAGTTATCAGAATTCTGAAGATTACCTGCAAAATGTAAATATAAACTGATGTTTATATTCCTGAGACCATAAAGAGGCTGGAATATGGAGTAATCTGCCCCATTTATCTCAGGAAGACATTATCTTTAGGTTTAACTGTCAGCAATATTAAACTGCTTCTCTGTTGATGCTTGTGATAGGCTCATGCCTGACAGGTATAGCACTGCTTCATGGTGGCCACCACCATTTCTAAGCAAGGCTTGCTGTTCCACTGGCCTCCTGCTGGTGCACTCCAAGCCAGCAGGTATGCCTGCTCGGCACACAGCGTCTGGAGGCCCCCAACCTAGGGTTCTTCCTTGGTTGGCCCTCACAGGCCCCACCTAAGCTGAGTGCTTCTGCACGACCCTCTGCACATGTGGTGGGATCCCACTGCATCCAGGCTAAGCTGCTCACCGGCCACATCACGAGGGCTGCATCCAAATAAACTACTCACCGGATACACCAGGTGGGCTGGTGTCCAGCTAGGTCCCCAGTGCTCTGGCAGTGGGTGAAGCATCCAGTGCTTTCTCGGGTGTTTCAGCCATGAGGAAAGCAACTGATTTTTGTCCAGCAGCAAGGTGAGCATTTGGGCTTTTCCTGGATTCCTTGGCACTGGGACATGCATGCGCTGCTTCCTTGGGCATGCTGGCCTCAGAGGAAGGTGTTGAGTCCCTTCTGGCAGTGGGGAGAGCATCCAGATCTGCTTCCAGTGCCCTAGTGTGCTCCACCCCCCTCCCCCCTGCCTCTGTCTCCAGGCCCACTTTTAGCCCCTTGCCTCTGGTCCCTGGACCAATAGGCTGAGCTCCCTAAGTCGCTGCAGCATCGGCTAGCTTAATTGTAGGCCAGCCACCTGGGCTGTGATGCGGAGGTGAGTCAGGCAGGGGCCTGTTACAATGCTTTCAGTAAAAACATCCATCTAAAGTTCTTGACCACAATGCCAAAGTGCTTTCCCAATTCCCAAGGCACCAAAGGCTCAACTATGCATTTCACATGGGCACAAAATCTAGTTTCTGTCCTGCCCTCTATCTTGTCAGTACAAATACCAGGCCATGTTGATAACCACCTGCAAATATATTATAAAACAAATGAAGGCCAGATATGCAATAGTAAGATACAGTCATCTGTGGAATTAATTTTAAAATGAAAAATGAGGGCTTATTAAATTAAATTACTATAGCATTTCCTGTACATATGAGTCAGCTCAAATACCTAGATGGAGAGATACAGATAGCTAAATCTTGCAATAGAACTTAAATCGATCTTGCCGAATTGGGTATGATTTATGGGCTGATCATTCCATAGTTACCCATGCTGGGATTCCTTCTACCTTTCTCTAATGTATTTGGTGTTGGCGTTTCTCAGAGACCAGTTACCATAGAGAGACTCTGGAATCAGATTCAGAATGGCAATTCCCACCACCATGATACTCTTAGGTCTGAGAGCTTTTGACAAAGTGCTTCATTCATTATCCCTATTTTAGATATGAAAGAAGTGGACTTTTTCAAGGTCACTGAGAGGATCTGAGCAGTGCCATGCAGAGATACCCTAAGCAGGATCTGTATATGCTGGCTAAAGAAGCAGCAGCAGCATAGGTGTGTTAGTGTAGTCCTGAGTCTGGGCCAATTAGCTCTACTGAGAAGCAGGGTTTATTACCGTGGGTGAAGTGCTATGCTTGTATGGGTATACTGCTTTCAGGACTTCAGCTAGTACTGAGTGTCTCTGTATGTCACTGCCTCCTTTGACAATATGCAACGTGATATGTATTTTGCCCCAGCTACAGTCTGGATTGTTGCAAAGACTCCAGTGGTGGAGGTTGGGTACACACAGACCTTGCCCTGTCTGGAACCTATTCAGGAAGGCCCACTGATAGTGTGGCAGGTTGAAGACAGGTGGGAAGACTGTAAGATCTGTGATAAGGAACTTGTTTGGTGCTAATGCTGACTTCCATTCCTCACACCAGAGGGTCTCTGCCATGCAGTCCTGTTGTGGCAGTTTGCACTACAGTGGGTAGCATGATAGTAGACGTGCAGCAGGTAGATTTAAGAGATCATCATACAGCAGCAGGCTTGGATTGGCATAGATCTCCATTAGCTTGCTAGCTGCAACTTCCCATTGCATATGAGGGGGAACAATGTTGCTCAGAACTGGGAGCCATGGTAGAGGGGTTGGTCAAAGAGTTCCCGAGATGATGCATATTGTTGAACCTAGCTGCACACAGTGAGTTTGGTATGTGATGACTGGTACCAGACTGGTACATATATCTCGTATTCTGCCACAGAATACGAGATGGCAAGAGCTGACATCCCTAGGGTTGAGGTTCTTTTGCCCCACAATGACCCAACCAGCTTGCATGTCTTAACTTTGCATGTCTTAACTTGCATGAGGTTGTCACATGTCTTAACTTTCATTGCTGTCTTTTTCAAGTATATGTGGTAGCTCAATGTCTGGTCTAGCATCATGCCCAGGTAGATGGGTTGTTCTCCATGCCTCAGCCTCTGACCATTCAGGTAGATGTTCAGCTCCTGAGCAGCATTGGCATTGTGTAGGTGGAAAATGCTGGAAATTGTCTTACTGACAACAGGAAGAAGAACTACAGAAACTGCACATGGCCACTGAGGAGGCTGTTGCATGACTTGTCAATTACACGTACACACGTGCTGACTGACTAACTGCCTCCTTATACAATATAGGCAAGCCATCAGCTATCCAGTAGCAGAACTGGGAATGCAACCCAACACATCTGTTTCCCAGTCCAATGCTTCATTTATCAGTACATGTTGCCTCCCAGAATTTAAGCCAAGTTACTTAAGAAACATAAGGGTAGATCAGAGCACAAAATTTCTTGCTTTCTGGCATCTTTGCCCAGGGTGCAAAAACATGGTAGAAAAATAAGATCTGTCTTGCTCTGAAAGGACTATTTATGTTAAGAAGTTAACACCCTGATGCAGAAACTACTATAATAGCCCTCATTCTTTCC
>NW_005843178.1:160274-161733 GCF_000455745.1 Alligator sinensis
TAAAAACTTAGCATTTTAAAAAGCACATCTGCATCCCCAACAATTTTGCAAATTTAAAGCAGTGAAATGTATGCAAAGATCAAAATAAAAACCTACTGGGAGATTCCTTGAATAGAGAATAGAATTTCACAAGCTTCTACTAAGGCTCAGATTTCTCTTTCTTTTCCCTCAAGACTCCTCCTTCTGTATCACAGAGAGAAACTTCTTTTTAGACAACTTACATGGTCCTCTCATGGTACCTCCTTTTCTGTCTCCTTTCTTGTGGTGTATCACAAACTGTTTAATTTTTCTATGTTTCTAATCCCTTTGAAATTCCCTAAATGACTCCCCTTAAAACATAAAAGGCATTTCTCCTCAGCAAGACTTACATATATGTGGAATTTTTATGCCAACCCATTTTCTAAATTGTCCCAAGCATTTCAGAGAAACTCTGCCTTGAACAGAAGTACAACATAGGAAGAAATTCATGGAGACTACTTCATTCAATAATAGATTTATGGGAAGTCAGACTTACAGAGAAAGCTATAATGCACTGCTCTTTGACTTATGATCATAATCTGATGGCTGGAAGTTACACAAGTTGTTCTTGAGGAGACTGCATAAGCTGATATAAGAAACTGCCCTAATTCAAAAAAATGATGAACAAAAAAGAAAAATTCTTCTTTTTGAAGGAGAGTTCAACCCAGTTCCTCCTCCTACATTTGCACTGTCCCCCGGTATACCAAGTTGTTTCACCTCAGGGATATATTTTTAGGTTGTGTCAGTGGCTTTAACAGAAGTTGAATGAGGCCCTAGAACAGTATAATAAATGTAGGGGCAGAGTTAAGGCTGCTTAGATGTGGATCACTTTTTATCCTAGCACCTCACTAATAGAGATGTAGGAAGTTTTGTTCCTAAATATGTTAATGCTAAAACACTGAAGAAGGCCAAGCTGATACAAATGAGCAGAACTGATTATCTTTTTCTTTGGAAGTGGATCATTGAGAATGAAGGGAGATTCGCCTTTCCCCCTCTCACCTCTCCCGCCCGTTTCTTTTTTAATACCAACATCTGCTTGGAGGGCTTTTGACAAGCACTGTGCATAGTAAGCAACAGACATTGAAAGGATCTGTGGACAGTTTAACCTTTGTATTTCTAATGACTTTGAAATTGTACTACTATAGCATCTTCCTAAAGCTGTCTGTCCCTTCATTTAAATGAAAACACCTTGCCACTGCCTGCTATCACTACAAATGAACCATTGGCAATGCCGGGAAGCACTTCAATGCTTTATAAACTTCCGTATAATTGGTGCCTGTGTAAAAATTGGATTCTGTCCAACACAAAAGTTTTCTCTTTCTCATTCCTTAAATTTCCACATGGGTAAATTTCCATGGGTTACATTTTCTTCAGCAGTCCAGGAATGTCACTTTGCTTATTAAATCATAGGATTAAAATTTTCCGTACATGCACCTATTAC
>NW_005843178.1:161764-170282 GCF_000455745.1 Alligator sinensis
TGACAAGAGCTATGCCCACTACTGCATGCTGATCATTACAACAGTTGCTGCAACTTGAGTAATTTGGCCGCTCAAATACAGGTTCTGTTTATCATACATAGGCTATTTATTCCAATTCAATTTACAAATTAAATCTGTTTTCATGCTGGAATGCAACATGACATGGCATCTACTTTCCACTGAAAGTTGTAGATAGATAGATAGATAGATAGATAGATGATTTTGCAACATGAAAAAGCAAAGTTACAAGGCATAAAAAATAAGTCTATTGTATGGAATTAATAATTAATACATCCCAAGTGTTTCAGAGAAGTGCACCTACATAGGTGACGTGTAGGGGCTGGGGGCATGTCTAGAGTTTATACTGGTAGCATTGATAATAACCAACGTATACATCAAGAGAAAGAAGTTTTGAAATTTTCTGTCCACAATATGATTCATTGTTTTCCATTAGGTAATAATAGCTAATTAGCATTTGGTCTGTTAAAACCACCTTTTAAAATCATACTTAGTGACTCATTGTATCTGATGGATATAGCTTATTTCATTTAATTGTGTTTTGAATGTTAAGAGTTCCTTTTTACAACCATTTTATCATACAAAATCTGAACTAATATTTTGGAAAAAAAAGAGAAAAGTGTCCTTGTGCTGTTTTTCTAGCAATAAAATCTCTGTCCATAAAATTAAAGAAAAATATCAAAACTGACACTTTTGTGCTCACTGAGTAAGTTCGGGGGGAAAGAGAAGAAGTGAACTGATGTGGTATAAAATAGTTACTGACAATCTTCAGACCATTCAGGCAGAGGCACATAGAATTTTAAAGTACTATCTAGTGCTTTGATGCCAGACAATACTTTGTTTGATGTTAAAACTGAACTGGTGTAGAGTATAAAACAGAGCTTAAAGGGGAATGTGCTGGGAAGACATTGCCTGTCTCTTGGAAGTCTGATGGTTTAGAAAAAAATAAGCTTCAATGAGAGTGCTGAAAGCTTTTTTATGTTCTTCTGAATCTAACATGAATATTGGTTTCTGTTGGAATTTTCTACAGAGTCCATCTTTGCAGTATTCAGTTACTTCCTAGCCCGTCTGATTATTTTCCTAAAAGGACTTCCTGGAGCTTTCTGCTCTTCTCCCTTCCTTAGGTGTAAGAGGCACTGCATATTGGTGGCTGCCACTTTTGAACAGTGCAGCTTTGTTGGTTGATTATAACCATGATCAAATCTATGGACCTAATCCTCACCTGGTAAAAAGTTTAATAACTTTATTAACTTGAATTGAGTTGCCTTGATTTATGTAAATTAAGAAGTTATACAAGTGAAAAGTCCCAAACCTGGAAAATGATGAGGGTAAAATGCTGTCTTGGGGCTAATCTTGGGCAACTGATTTTTCTTAAATCCATTTTAAAATGTCAGCCTCTTGCTCCCACATGAAAATGGAGTTTTAAAATTATTCTGTATAATATTATGAAATGTGGTTTAGCCTGTCGGGGCCGAGGGGCTGTGGCCAGCAGCCCGGGCACGTGGGCCAGGGAAAGGGTCGGCACGGCGAACTAGAATTAGGCACTGATGCGTAGAGGTTGATTAAAGATTGTTTTACTTACACCATAGGTGGTCGCGGTGCAGGCAGGAAAACTTTCTTGAGTTGCAGTTACAAAAAAACACACACACATGGAGTTTGCTAGGCTCCACCGAAGACACACGAGCGGACTTTGCTAGGCTCCGCTAAACGAACACGAACAGAGCTCTAGATACCACTCACGGAGTTTGCTAGGCTCCGTGGACCGACCGAAATGAGAGTCCGAAAGGTGATTCTCCATGAGCGCGCAGGGTAGGGTACGTCGAGGGATCGTGCGGCGACGGGGAGAGGCTAGAGGTTGATCAGGCCCCTGTATCCTCCTCTAAGGCACACGCAGAGTTTGTTAGGCTCCACAGCATGCTTAGAGTTCTTCACAAGATGGATGTGAAGCCGCCACGTGGGAATAATTTAGAAACAGCCAATAGTGGGAACCAAATTTACATACGGGTGGCGGGAACTCCTTTGCACCGGGGTTTTCTCTATGCAACTGAGAATTGCACCGTGCAAAGAAAGCTCCTCGTGGCGGGAAATAATTCTGCAGTGCCGAAGCGCACACACAATCATACCCTTTGGGTCATGACATAGCCTAAGTGGAGCTTTGCTCCATCGTTCATTCTGCACTGTCCCATTGAAACAAAACTTGCAGCTTAAGTCATAAAGTTGCACCTATGCTAATTCAAAACTCCTCACACCAACATTCAGTCAGATTGTTCTGAATGCATTAGTACTTAGAGTGTATTATTTTAACTTCTTCTACCTTTTTCATGGTTTAAAACAAAGCTGCATTTGAATAGGATTTTTCTAGTCCTGAAATAATCTTTCCCCAATTAACTTATCAATTGCAAGCCACAAGCCACTTTGGTCCAGCAGGTATTCTGCTAACCTGTAATACTCTCCTTCTCAACGTATAAACCCTCCACCTCCTTTCACACTTTTTCTTACAATGACCTTGTGCTATGTCCCTTTTGTTACCTTCTCTCTTTCCTGTGGCTGCCCTCTCTTCATACTTACTGTATCATGGCTTAAGAAGCATCTCATTTGATTGATTTTTGACACAATGCTGTTTCACTCTTCTCACTAAGGGAAAAACTGACTTGCTAGTCCCCTGAATTTGCTATACAATTTACAACAGATGACAAAAAGTAGGTCAATTTATTATTAGCTTCAGGCACCAGGGATCATTCCATTTTTGCAAAGGAGTGTTTTTTGTTTATTATTATATTCCCACACCCATTCCTCTCCTGATGAACGACAAAACACCTCCAGGCAGCAAGGAGAAGGACAAAATAATTTTCCAAGCCTATTTATGTCCAAAGAAAGCTTTCTGGGATGATGAACATTAAAAATAAGAAAAATGAGTGGAAATTCTTCAGAGGCTACTGAAATGTAAAAGAATAAACTGAGTACAAGCTGGGAAGTTTTCGGGTGCAAGATATCTTATCTTAAGATGTCCAACCTTTGTAATGGTTTTAGTAAGTGTTTATGTGAAATTTAAGCATATTTCAAGAGCACTGTAAATCACATGAAGATTAAACAATTCTAACAGTTCAAATTATCATCTGTTATAAATTAAAACCAGTGGAAGAGGAACTGTTATTTGAAATACTAATTCCACCAATTCCCTTAAACTCTTTATTTTGAGAACTGCCTAAAAATGAGACTACGGTCCCTGATATTTTTATAGAAAGAAAGCATATTTTTATACGCAAGAAAGATCCCCATCAACCCATTCATTAAGGTGGTCTCCAGTGTAAGAAGTAGAACAAAGAACTTCTGTGGTTAGGATCATCCCAGAAGATAGACCCAAAGATCCCTATAGGGCTCTTCAGGTAGAGGCACAGAGGCACGACTGCTGACACAAAATTCAGAACTTTAAGTGCAGCCATGATCAGAAGTAGGAAGACCCCTGCTGACAAGCAGAAGAACTGAAAAGTAATTCAAGTGATCAGATTTTCGCTCAATAATGAGGAGTACATAGCTGTAAGACCACTTAGCTAAGTGAACTCATTATCATGAGGATATATTGTTATCCATAAACATGTTTATTTAAAGCATTCTTTTAACTCTGAGAAAACAAATCTCATTCAAAAGGCAATAAGGAGATTTAACACTGCCAACATATAAACACTCCAAATGAGAGCTGCTCTTTTCAATTTCTAAACACACCAATTTAACGACTTACTTAAGGGCAAAGGAGCATGTATATGAAATCAGAACAGAGCAAGAACCTGTGGTAGGTGGTATTCACACAAAACCCAAATCAGCCAAGTCAGAAAATTATTTCAATGGGAAAATCTAAAAGGTCCAAGAGGCATCCTAGCACTCATTCATCAGGCAGACAGATGCTCAGCTGGAGAAACCCAACTGAAGGAAAGGGCAGGGAGCCTGCTAAAAATAAAAGAAAAAAACAAGTCTCTTGTAAGTAACACTATAAAAAAGACAGTGCAACTTGAAATTTGAACGGAGATATGCTTGTCATGAACATAACCAACAAGAAATGCATGAACCGCACTGCACAATAGTCATGCTTTCTACTTCTGCATGATACTTCTGCCTTCTGCCTCTGACCACCTTGATTACCTTTCTTTCTTTTGCCTTCACTTCTGTCAGCATAGTTTCTATTAGCCCTGAATACTTTTATTTAAATCTGCAGAGTTCAGTCTCTAAACACCAGGCACTGTGCATATTATTTACATTATGCAATTTCACAGTGACAAAACTTAAAATTTTCCTTTCTTATTAATTTTTATTGACTTTGAAAGTCAGCAGGTCAGGGAATGCCACCAGAAAAAAAAAATCAATGAAAAATAATATTTGATGTCTAGAAGCGACTAAAATGCTCATACAAGTGTGAAAGCAAAATGATTTAGGATGTTTCACAGAAAGACATAGTTCAACTCTTAGAAAAACTGGAGAAACGTTAGACAAATGAAAATAAACAGTTGAAAATACAGTAACCAAAGTCTAAAAACATACTAAGAAAAAATGATATCTGCGTGTGTAGACGAAATGGGGGCCCTAAATTGAAGCGGTGGGTTTTAAAAAACACCACTGCAATTTAGGAATGTTTAAACCCCCATGTCACGTACACGCCCCACTGACTTACCTGCCTTTCTGGCAGGGAAGGGAGGGAGAGCTCCCCGTGAATGTAGTGGTCCCCTGGCTGCAGGGAGGTGGGGGGGGGGTACTTTCCTCCGTGGCAGATGCACCAACCCCCCAGGCAGCACCCGCCCACAGGCACCCGGCTCGTGTGGTCCCAGGGGACACCGCAGCCACAGAAGGAAGCACCAGGCCCCCGCACAGCTCAGACAGGCAGGCAGGCTCCAGGGAAGAGAAAAGGAGAAAAAAAAATCAGGCTCAAAGCTTTTATTTGGTGGAGCTGCTTTCCCGGGCTGCTATCAGGCTGCATACAGGGCTTCCTTCAGAGCTGTGGAGCTGCATGAAGTCCAGTGCTTCACTCCGCAGCTATAGGGACAGCAAACTAAAATTCCTCAAAGGAGTTTTAATTTGCTGCACCCCCAGTTATTTTAGGCACATTATGCCGCCGAATTTCCTACAGCAGTTGGAATTAATGTGCAACATGCCACCGAGGCGTGCAAACACTGACACCATTAAAGTGGTGTAAAAGCATTTAGCCCGCTTTAAAGTGTCGTGCACACACGCCTCCCATTTTGTCTACACAGACCAAGATTACCATATCACCGATAATAACTAGGTAGAAAGGCAGTTGTGATTAGTGTTAGAATTGCTATCGGTGTGGACATATGCTTTGGTCATGGGTATCTGTCCTTCTTTTTGGCTTTAGGGAAAAATGTTTTTTGCATGCACGCATTTGTACAGAGCAATCTAGGTTATTTTACATCAGCAATCTATCCTCTTCTTTATTTACCATTTCCCTTATCCTTGGGTACACGTGTGTAATTAATTTATGTTTTGTTTTGGGTCACTTGAATAAAATTATTAAATAGCATAGGTGAAACAACTAATTCTTATAGGATCCCACTGGAAATACATATACCGGATAATGATTCCCTGTTTACAATGATATCAGTCACCCAATTTTTAATCTGTTTAATGTTTGACATGCTAATTTTGTATCATTCTAATTTCTTAATCAAATGTTGTGCACCAAGTCAAATATTGTACAGCTGTCTAACATATACACATTATTACCTTTATCAGCTCAACTTATGTCATCAAAAGGTACTTTGAAAGGATTTATTTTCCATAAACCAATGCTTATTAGCATTAACCATATTACTCACCAATTCTCTGTTAATCTATTCCCAGTTTGCCTGGGATTGATGTCAGGTTGATAAGCCTATAATTAACCTTGTCATCCCAATTGCCATTTGGAAATATTAGTACATTACCTATTTTTCTACTCCCTAGGAATTTCTCTGTTGTCCAAAGACTTAATGAAAATCATCACTAATAGTGCTGAGTACTCTGCATAAGTTCGAAAAATTCTTAGATACAAGTTATCCAGACTTCCTGATTCAGGAACAACTAATTTTAGTAGCCACTTCTTAACATCCCTCTGAGTTGCCCTTGGAACTGAAAATATTCCATCGTCATTGCTATGTGATGTAAATATACCATCATTCCCCAGCCACTCATACCGAATCCTGAAAATAAGTTAGTAGAGCCACTTGGCTCCTAAGCATGAATCCCAGGCTCTCCATCTGTGGTGTATTTATAGGCATACATTCAGCACAGCTCCACGGCAACTACCTTGCAGGCAGAGTGGGAGTCAATGGGCAGACTGTCCTTTATGGGGACACTCCTAGACACAGCACAAAAGTGATATGGACATGCTCTAACATACTTCTATAATTCCTGGACTCTTTTGGTCACAGAGATCTCCTGGTGTCTCTTTGCTCCTTTAAAATTGATTACAAGTCTTAGTTTCTTAGCAGCAACTTCCCCTTTTTTCCCTTGCATTATATTTGTCTATCCCTTCCACTCTAAACAAGTTGTGTTAGCCAGCATGGCCTACTTTCTCAAATGGGGAGGCTCTAGTAAAATTATCTAAAATGGCTCCAATTATAAATTACATTTTTTCTGTTTAAGTGCTTTTTCCTAGCTGATGAGGTTCACAGTTCTTTCATCTATATATGAACTTGTCCCTTTTGGCTAGGGACAGAAGTTACACATAAACTGGTTTAAGTGATCAGGACCTGGTTCAAACTTGTAATACAACAGAAGTTCAGTGCACTTAAACTGCTTTCAAAATGGCCACAACTGGTTTAAGATAAACCATGCATGACGAACAGAACCAAGGAGGTGATACTTCCCCTCTATCGGGCACTGGTCAGACCGCAGTTGGGATACTGAGTGCAATTTTGGGCGCTGCACTTCAAGAAGGATGTGGATAACCTGGAGAGGGTCCAGAGAAGGGCCACTCGTATGGTTAAGGGCTTGCAGGCCAAGCCCTATGAGGAGAGACTGGGGCACCTGGACCTCTTCAGCCTCCGCAAGAGAAGGCTGAGAGGCGACCTTGTGGCTGCCTATAAGTTCATCACGGGGGCACAGAAGGGAATTGGTGAGTATTTATTCACCAAGGCTCCCCGGGGGTTACAAGAAATAATGGCCACAAGCTAGCAGAGAGCAGATTTGGACTGGACATTAGGAAGAACTTCTTCACAGTTCGAGTGGCCAAGGTCTGGAATGGGCTCCCAAGGGAGGTGGTGCTCTCCCCTACCCTGGGGGTCTTCAAGAGGAGGTTAGATAGGCATCTAGCTGGGTTCATCTAGACCCAGCGCTCTTTCCTGCCTATGCAGGGAGTCGAACTCTATGATCTATTGAGGTCCCTTCCGACCCTAGCATCTATGAAACTATGAAACTATAAGTTGGATGTAGTATCTGACTGAACTGATTTAGGTCAAACTGGTTTATGGAACTTCTGTCCCAGACCCCTCCTGGTTCAAATTAACTTGCAGTTCCCCCACATCCCAGGATGCTTTGCAGTGCTGGGCTGTTGTGTCTGCTCTAGAGGAGCAGGGTTAGCCCCACTCCTCTGCTCCCTAGCCAGACCACTATCACTGCTCTGACTGGCTAAGAAAGAGTTGGGGGGTTTAAACCCCCATACCCCTCCCTCTGCCTCAGTGTGCTGGCTCAGGCCAGGGCCTGACCATGGCCCCCACTCTCCACTAGAGCAGGAAGCAAGGAAAAGTCCATCAGAGGCTGCTCCCACCCCTCCTCCCCCCTGGCAGATTCTGGCTGTGGTCAGTGTGGGCCTGTGTGGATGTATACATCTCTCCCCTCCCCTTCCCTCCCTCCCCATCATACTCAGTGGGCTGGCCAGGGCCTGGCCAGGCCCCCTCTCTTTGCCAGAGCTGGGGGGCGAGGGGAAGCCTTAGAGGGATTCTCTGCCAGCTTCCTTCCCTTCTCTTCCCTTGGCATGCTCTAGCACCCCCAGCTCCTGGGCTGGGCCACTGTAGGTGAGTGGCTGCATTTCCAGAATCAAAAGTGAATGGCTGTTCATTTGCTCTTGGTTAAATCTACGCAGTTTAAACTAACTTGCAAAGATTGAATCAATTTAGCCTTGGGCTTTTTGACTGTACTTAGCCTTAAAGAATCAATTGTATGTATTACAGGTTAATGCTTTGTTACATTTGCACATAAATACTATGAAAGCTAACTAGAATTATGTAGTGCTGGATAGAAAATAAAATCCCTTTCTCTGAAGAAAATCAGATTGCTATAATTTTTCTTCATCCCATGCGAGCACCAAATGTCAGAATCTTGACGTTTTTCATGGGAAGTGATTCATAGATTCATAGGTGTTAGGGTCGGAAGGGACCTCAATAGATCATCGAGTCCGACGCCCTGCATAGGCAGGAAAGAGAGTGCTGGGTCTAGATGACCCCAGCTAGATGCTTATCTAACCTCCTCTTGAAGACCCCCAGGGTAGGGGAGAGCACCACCTCCCTTGGGAGCC
>NW_005843178.1:171031-180271 GCF_000455745.1 Alligator sinensis
ACCGGACTATGTAGTCATCCAAGTCACAGCCTCTTAACTTGTTCACCAGTATGGTGTGGGATACCATATCGAAGGCCTTCCTGAAGTCTAAGTAAACGACGTCAACCCCTACTCCTGCGTCCAGGTGCTTTGTAACCTGGTCATAAAAAGAGACTAGATTAGTCAGGCATGATCTACCTGCTACGAACCCGTGCTGGTTTCCCCCCAGCATAATTTTTCCTGCCGGGCTCTCGCAAATGTGAGCCTTGATAATTTTTTCAAAGACTTTGCCAAGGATGGAGTTGAGACTGACTAGCCTATAGTTGCCTTGGTCCTCCTTCCTCCCTTTCTTGAAAATGGGGACCACATTGGCCCTTTTTCAGTCCTCCGAGACCTGGCCCTTGCGCCATCAGTGTTCAAATATTCCCACCAGTGGCTGTGCAATGACGTCAGCCAGTGCCTTCAGCACCCTCGGATGGAGCTCATCCGGGCCTGCTGACATAAACGCATCTAGTTCCTCCAAGTGACTCTGCACCATCTCAGGGTCTACGCTTGGTAGTCTGGCACCCTGCTGCTGCCTCTCTACAATCCCAGTGAGAGACTTGTCTTGCCCCTCGCTTAGGAACACTGAGGCAAAGAACTCATTTAGGAGTTCAGTCTTGTCCCCCCTGTCCGTCACCAATTGTTTATGCCCATTTAGTAAAGGTCCTATTCCACCCTGGGCCTTGGGCCCCAGATTGAGAAAGTCACATTTGCAGAGCTAAAGTAGAATTGTTTCAGATTGCAAGTATCCCTTTCAAAGACTGTTTTCTGAACTTTTGAACTTTGATTTCACAGGTAGAAAACAAAAATTTTTCAGAAAAAAAAAACATTTTAGGAAAAGGGTGTTTCCATTAAAATATTTCCAGTCTGTTTTTTGGTAACCAAAGCAGCAATCAGTTGCTCTTTGTCTGTTAAGAGCAGCTTTCATGTAAAATTTCTCTGACAAATACAATACCTTGAGTCAAGATTCCCTTGATAATGGACTTTTACACTCTAACTTCATCCTGTTTTCCACAGTGATTTGGAAGTCTACTTCACATTGTACTTCATCTGGTAGAGCTCTGATTCATAGAATATTTCCCTTCTGGTCATAGCACTGGAGTTGTACAGAAACTGGAAATTCTATTTTGCAAAGTACTTTGCTTTGTTGTTGCTCTGATTCAGAAAATAAAAATCTAGTTAAGAAAATCTCCCCAAAATTATTTTGGATCTATCAAAATATTTTGCTTATTTGAGCACTGAAACTGAATTTATGTTTCTTGGGGCATATCCATTTGATTTCAAGTTTAAAACTTATAAATACAGTACACAAACATATTAACATGCAAAGTACTGGATTTACTTGAATGTAAGACAACCCTGAATATAAGCCAACTCTCCCAATAATTATATTCTATACATGAAAATTTTGTAGATTTGCTGTAACTTTCTACATATAGAATCTAATTATTTGAAGGTTTGCCTTGAATTTGTCCCACTCCCACTACTACAACAGGAAAAATAAATCTTGGTGGTCAGGTAGTGTCCTTGCCCTCTGTGCCCCCAACTTCTTCCCCAGGTAGCCCCTTCCCCTTCTACTTACTGTCAGACCTTTCTCTCCCTCAGCACATGGAAGTGAGGGGCAAATTTGAAAACACTGGGTACATCTACACGCTCATTAATGCACCATAATTACAGCACATTAAGTTGGTACCTATAATAACAGGTACTAACTTAATGCACCATAATTGGTGTTACTGCCATTAGCGCAGGTGAACGCTTAGTGCCCATTGGACTAATCTACTGTGCATTAGCATTGTTTTTGCCAGCCACACTAATGCACAGTAGAATTATTCCAGTGGGCATAAAGTGCCTTGTGTAGATATGCCCACTGATCTTGAAATTCCAACAGTTACCCACAGTCTTAGTTCATCCAGAATTGATTCATTTTACCTTTTTTGAAACTGCTACAAGTTTTATCATAGGTACTTTAGCATAGGCAGTGGGGGCTGTGTGCCATGGGGGTTGGCAGAGGACCCACTACTCCCACACAGTTTCCAGTCCCCCATACTCAACCCCGCTCAATTCAGCCACAAACCCCACAACCCCCACCCATGAACACCCCTACAATCCATCCACAAAACACCCCCACAACTCCCACAACCACATACCCACCTACAAACCCTATACCCCTAAAAACCCCTGCACAAGCCCCCCAAAAATCCAAAACTCACTCCTACACTCACCCACAAACCCACAACCTTTCCCCACAAAACCCCATACAAACCCCACACTCACCCCCATACCCCTTCCCCCCAAAAAACCCACCCCCCCACAAATCTCACACCCTGCATGCCCAGCAGCCAGACAGGACCTGTTGGTTGGAGCCACAGCTGCAGGGGCAACTGCTGTACTGCAGTCCTGCCCCATGCCCACACCAATGCTGTGGCCCAAGCCTGGGAGGGAGGCTCCTGGTCCCAGGAACCACATGAGGGGGTGTGATGGGCTAGACGGGTGAAAGTGTGCAGGGGAGCAGGGGTGTGTGTGAGAGAGAGATGGGAGTCAGGGATGGGGGAGCACTCTAGGCAGGAAAGGCCACCAGAGCCAGGCTCAGGGTCCCCCTGCCCTCCTAGAGCAACCTGTGCAGGGGGAGGCTGGCCTGGAAGGGAAGGGGCTTGTCCAGCCCAGCCCCTGAGCCCTGGTCAAGGTCTTCCCAGGAATTAAATGGGGATCACTGAGGCCTGGGCACAGGCACAGAGGGCAGAACAGAAAGGGCTGTCACTGCTCAGAACCACAAAGCAGTGGGTGGGACAGCTGCAGATGGAGCCATGTCCTGGTGCTGGGATGGAGCTGCTGCTGTGAAGGACCTAGCGGGAGACAGGCAGAAGTTGTGGGTCAAAAGTGAGGAGCCCTGGTGGGGTTGTGGGTTGAGACTGAGGAGCAGGGCACTGACATCCCAGTCCCAGTGATGCTCAGTGCCCCACATCCTGGTGAGTGAAGGGGGCAGGGGCAGCTCTTTTTTTCTATGATAAAAAACTAAAAGCAAATGGCAAAGTGTATAGATATTTAGAATTATTTTATTATGATGATAGAGGCACTGGTAGGCTTCCAAATTGCTTTAAAATTATAAATATATCAATAAAGCATTGTCCAACTGATCTCTCTATACATAGTACCATTTCATTTTAATTGCGGAAGAATGAGGATTTTGGGTATTTTAAAGACAGAATTTTTTTTTTAAATCAGAGAATCTGCAATTTTTAAACAGGGAACACCAGGCTCCCTGCTGGTGAGGCAAGTGGTGGGACCCAGGCAGAGGAGTTTGTCCAGGGCCAGCATTAGGGACCTAGCTGGAGGGCAGATGAGGTGACTGACCTCCTGGTCATTTGGGGACAGGAGGATGCCTTTAAACAGGTCAATGTGGCCCACCACAATGAGCACATATTCCTGGCCATAGCTGCTCAGATGGCAGAGCACGGGCACCGGAAGACATGACAGCAATACCTCATGAAGGCCAACTGTGCAGCCACAGCCCACTGGCAGCTGGCCTAGAGGTGCAGGAGGCTCTGCTACAGTGCCCATACCAAAGTCCAGGTGGCCATATGGTCCCCAACTGGGTCTGGCAAATGCACATACATGGGGCCACAGGTCCAAGGGGACAGATGCTGTCACAGGTGACAGTAGTTCACAGCCAAACAGCAGCACCTCACTGCCAGACTGCTGCAGTGGGTAGAAGATGCAGGGGCCACTCTAAGTTAGGGCTGTTTCAGCAGTCCAGCTGGCACAAGGGGCTAGCATCTCCAGATACCAACTGGCCACGCCTCAGAAACTCCTGTCTATTTGTAACACTCATACCATGGGCCTTAAGGCCCACCTGGCATACTAGTAATCCCATGTGGGGCTAATGAATGAGTGGTACAACTAAATTCTTGGGACAAGTAATGAAAAAACAGGATAGGAGTGCTGCGTGGGTCAAAGGGTCAACATGTGAAAATAAGTGCACCTGAGGGAGACACTGAGCAGAGCACCCTGGGCCGCACCCACCAGTCCTCCAAGGAGCTGGTGGACACCACCCAGTGGTGCTCTGCTCAGAAACATGCATGGATGGGTGACAGGAAAACAGCCCACAGTCCCCAGCCACCTTCCCAGCCAGAGTCTCCTTTCCGGTCATGTACAGGGCCCACTTGACCAGGGCCAGGAGAAGGTTGACCAAAAGGTCCCGGGACTTGGTGGGGCCATGGATTGGGTGCCCAAAAATAAAAAGTTTGGGAGTGAAGTTCAACCAGAACCTCAGGAGTCGGTTCTGGAGGTGGAGGTGGAGGGGCTGCAGCCTGGTGCACTCGAGGGTCATGTGCAGCAGGGTCTCCCTCTGCCTGCAGATGTCTGTGAAGCTTGCCGCATACACACCCATGGTGATGGCTCCATGGAGAAGCCACCAGCTGAGGTCCACAGTGGCTCATAGGATGAGGATACAGACTCAGCCACTGGGGTGCCTCTGCCACGCCCTCGCCGAGCAGGTTCTGCCACTTTGTGTCTGGGCAGGACATTAGGGCAGCATGATGGATCATGCAATGCATGAGCTAGTAGAGGTTCTGGCGATGGAGGATGGAAAAGCAGACTGGTCTGGTGTCCTCCACCTGGTTCAGGTGGTGCAGTGGGGAGTGAGGCGCTGGCCTCACGACAAACTCCAGTGGGCTTGAAGACACAGGGAGGTGAGGACTGTCACCACACAGGATCTGATTAACAAAGGCAAGGACATTGGGAGGTAGAGCAGATTTCACCTCCTGGATCAGAAATCCAGCACAGTGGGGTCCACCCACTCCTGTCTATCATAGTCCAGGAGGTCTCCAATATGGGTGACACCAACCAGGATCAACCTCTGTCACAACTGGGGCTCCTCTGCTGTCAGCACCTCCAGCTGGGGGCTCCAGGAGAGGGGCTCGACGAGCAGGTTGGTGCCCTGGGAAAGTGTCACAGGGGACCTGGATGTGGAGATAAGCCTCCAGGCTCAGCGGAGGTCCTCGTAGAACTCTGACAGCCCTCGCAGGTCCTGCAGGGAGAAGCCCCACAAGCCGAGGAGCTGCCAGTAATATCAGAGCCCCTGGAAGTGGCGGAGGAAGGCACGCCCCAGGTGACCCCATGATGCGTGGCTACTGACACCGTATAGCAGTTGCTGCAGGGCAAGCAAACTAGGCCCTGGCCGCCCTCCCGCAAGCAGAGGCTCAGGACCTCTTCAGTGACCTAGTGCTCTCCTGGCCAGAAAAACTCCAGTGCCCATCTCTGGAGCCCTGCCAGGACCTCAGGGGGCACAGGCAGAGTGTGTAAGCAGTGCCAGAGCATGGACAGGACCAGCTGGTTCAGCACCAGCACTCTCCCATGCAGGGAGAGACACCTCAGGAGCCCTGCCCATGCCCAGAGCTGCTCCACCACCCTTACCTCCAGCTGATGCCAGTTCTCTGGTGGGGACGGGTCTGTGGGGGACAGGTAGACCCCCAAATACAGCAGCAAGCCCACACTCCAGAAGATCCCACAGAGCATGAGTGGGAGTGAAACCACCTGCCACCCATCATCCACTGCCAAGCCAAAGCTCTTGACCCAGTTAACCTAGGCAGAGGAGACTGCTGAGTACAATGCCTGGCAGGCTTCCACCTGTGCCAGGTTGCCTGAATCCTAGACTGCGAGGAATATGTCATCGGTGTACACTGACAGGACCAGCCACACTGCCAGCTCCCGGAGCATCAACCCTGCCACCTGCCTCCACAGGAAGACAGGGAAGGTCTCCAGGGCCAAGATGTATAGCTGGCCCAACTGTGGGCAGCCTTGACACACCCGTCTCCTGAACAGAGTGGGATCCATCAGGGTCCAGTTGAGCTTGACCAAACACTGCAGAGGCATACAGCACCTGGAGAGCCCACACAAAGTAGGGCCTGAAACCAAAGGCCTGCAGCGTGCCTGTGAGGTACCCATGATTCACTCTGTCAAACATCTTCTCCTGGTCCAGGGACAGGAGGGCAAAAGACAGGCCCTCCCGGTGCGCTAGCTCCAGGAGGTTCCAAACCAGGTACAGGTTGTCAAAGATGGAACATCTGAGCACCATGTATGTCTGGTCGGAATGGATCATGTCCATCAGCATGGACCACAGCCACAGTGAGATGGCCTTCACTCCCACCTTGTAGTCCATGCAGAGGAGGGACATGGGACACCAGCTCCTCAGGTCAAGGGGCTCCCCCTCCTTTGGCAGGAGAGTCAACACAGCCCTCTGGCATCATACGGGGAGCTCCCCACTTCCCTCGGATTCAGCCCCGACCACAGAAAATTCTGGGCTGAGGATGCCCCAGAAGGCTTAGTAGAACTCTGTGGTCAGCCCATCGATGCCTGTAGACTTGTTGCCAGGCATGAGGTGGAAGGCAGCCAAAAACTCAGCCAGGGTGAAAGGAGCCTCCAGCTGGTCCCGGTTGCCCATGCTGACCTGCTGGAGTCCCTCCCACAGGGTCCAACCGGCTTTGTTGTCAGTCAGATTCAGGGAGAAGAGCTCTTTGTAGAAGGCTTATGCACAGCGGTGCATCTAACCTGGATCCATCACCCACCAGAAGGCAGGTGCTGTCACCCACCAGAAGGCAGGTGATGTACTTTTTGGCCCTCCACCTCCTCTCCAGGACAAAGGAGCTGGATGCATGAGTGGACAAATACACTGCAGGTGCTGTGGTCATCCAGAGCACAAAGCTCTTCCTGTTTCTCCCAATATTCTTTGCAGAGGGACAGGTTGGTTGGGTCGGTGGCCAGGCACCTCTCCAGCTCCAGCACTTCCTGCTCGAGCTGCTCCTGGACTGCCTCCCTCTGTGAGGTGTGCCCCCGAGTGTAACTGCAGCAAAAATGCCAGATGCACACCTTCCCCACATCCCACCATCTCTGGGCCGAGGGGAAAGGTGCTCAGTGCTCCCACCAGGCCAGCCAGAACTCCTGGAAGGCTTGCCTGAAGTCCACATCCTCCAGAAGACTGGCACTGAAGTGCTAGTAGGCCGACCCCTGACACCCAGGCCCCAGCATGGCCTGGGCCCAGACAAAGTGGTGATTGCTGAAAGGGATCAGACCAATGCCAGAGGAGTGGGCCCAGACAAAGTGCGGCAAAGAGATATAAACCCAGTCCAACTGGGAGTGACATGCCTGCTCCTCCCCCACCCTCACATATGTGAAAGCAGGGGGGTCGGTAGGGTGACAGGCATGCCAGATGTCCACCAAGCCCATAAGGATCTCCCCAAGGATGCCCATGGTGGCCTGGTTCTGCTCCCTGCCTATCTGGTCTCATGCATCTAGGGTGATTTTAAAGTCCCCACCAAGGACCAGGCACTTGCAAGGGTTGAGGATGCCGATGTATGTGGATGCCTGGTGGAAGAAATCCACCAACTTTGGGTCCCTCGCAGGGGCATACACATTCATAAGGTTCAGGACCAGCCCCTGCACCTGGACTAGAGGTGCAGCAGGCAGCCTGGCACCACCTCAACATCCTGGAAAACCTCTGGCTGCAGGCCTGGGGAGAACAGGGTGGCCACCCCACAAGAGGTGGCCGAGAGGTGACTAAAAAAGACCCTGCCTTCCCACTCCAGCCACCAATTAGGCTCATTGGCTGGAATCGTCAGGGTCTCCTGCAAGAATACCATGGGGTACCCCCGCTCCTGAAGGAAGGAGAGCACCCAGCATCTCCAGAGAGACTTCCTGCAGCCGTGGATGTTGAGGGTCATGGTCTTCAACAACCTCTTGGCTGGGGGAGGTGGAGTAAATGGTTCATCAAGGGCCTTGCACATCTCAATGCCCAGCGTGGGGCCTGCTGGCTCATGCAATGTCCTGCCATGAGCATAGAAGGCGTTTACAAAGCTACAGGCTTGCCTATATATCCAGGCACTGCATCTCTTGGGCCCCTTGCCTTCTCCCACCAGTGCCCTCGCAGTGGTGAGGATGCTGTTAAAGTCTCCCCAGTGGTCCAAGGTGAGCTGTACTTTGCTAGCTCGTGGTCAAGAAAAGCAAGTAGCTTGCCCCTGGGGACTGCTGGAACCAAGAGGTCTACAGGCTACATGAAGTCTGCCAGTTCTCAGGAATCCTTCTCCTGGCCCTGGGGTTTAGTGGGCTCTTTAGGTGCTGTCTGAACCCCCCGGTCCACTGAGACCCTGGACTCTGGCTGGGATTAGGAGACATCTGCAACCCCTTGGGATGGGGGTGGAGGTAAAGGTGAGAGTGGGGCTGCCTCACAAGTTGACAGGGTAGGGCTGAAACCAGGGTAGGAGCTGTCTGTATGGGGTCCCTGACAGAATCGGCTTGTTGATCTGGGGACCCTACCTCAACCCCCTCTGGTGTGGGACCATTGGGTGGGCTAGTAGTGGGGTTTGACTGGGAGTGGAGAGGAGGAGACCCGTCAGGCATCAGGGTGACATTGGTGTTTGCCTTGGGGTCCCTGGAGAGGGGATTTCCCTCTTCAAGGCCCACTGGAGTGAGTTCCAGGACTCCTCTCTCCCCCAGATCATTGGAGGGGGGGGGGGGGGGGAGCTCCACTGCTGGGCCTTCCATTGGGTCAGCCTTGGCCTCAGCCTCAGTGCCCGTGGTCTCAGGGGATAGGCCTTGGCCAGCGGATTGAGGGGATTGTTCCATGGGCTCCTGCTCAGGGCTGTCTAGCAGCCTCAAAGCCTCCTCCATGGGGATCACCCGTTTGATCTTTCCCAGGGTTCGGGTGTCAGGTGCAGCTGGGAAGGCTCCTGGAAGCTGGGTCACTCCCTCCCTCCATGTGGTGGTCTTGGAAGGGTGGGGGGAGTCCTCCATGGCAGAGGGCTCCAGCTGTGCCTGGGCCTTCCTTTTGGCTTTGCACCCAGAGGGGACCTGCACCCACTCAGCTATGGGGTGGTCCTCAGGTGGACAGGCTCCAGTAGGAAAGGTCCTGGGGGGCCCTGCTCCCTTTCTCCCCTTGGCTGCTGCTGCCCTCCCTGGGTCCCCTGAGCTCACAGGGGGGCTCAATGATGTGGCTGGGGTGCCAAGGGAGCCTTAGGGGGGACAGGCACCAATGGTAGGGGCACCCCTCTTGCCAGTGGAACCCACGGATGCCTTCCCTGCCTGGACCATGGGGCACTCATGATGCAAGTGCCCTGGGGCATGGCGCTGGAAGCATCGCAGGTCCCATAGCATATAGAAAATCCTCACTAGGGCCCCCTGAAAAGGAATCATGAGGCAGCCCTTGACCTCCAGCCACATTCCTGC
>NW_005843178.1:180281-188602 GCF_000455745.1 Alligator sinensis
CAGCTGGATCATGATCTGATGATGAGAAGAGCGTACAAGGTGGAGGCCATGGTCTTGGCACCCCAGTGAGAGGGCCATCAGCAAGGAGATAATTCTCTTCAGGGTTTGGAAATGGGGGAGCAGGGCCCAATTGGCGATATGAAGTGGGACAGAGCTGTTTAATGATAGGTGATATATTTAATTAGGTTTCCTTGTATGTGACTATAAGAAGAGGGTCTTTTCCCTCCATGGTGGTTGGGAGAAAAAAAACCTCACCTTGTATTCAAGTAAATGTGGTAGTTTAAAGGACTAATTTAACTGTTACATTCTGAAAATGGTGAAACAGAAATCATGCCCCCTAAGAAGACTGTCCTGTAACAAATTTCTGCAATATTTTGCAAAACATTCCTTTGGAGAGAGTTGCGTTCACTGAGAGAAAACTGTTTTTCTGACCAGCTTTACAAAGCATGCCAGCCAAAATGGGACACAAGTGGGCTTATAATACATGTCTTAGTCTAGAATACATATGTCTGCCTCCCACACTGTGCAAACCATTAAGTCACAAACCAATTAGTATTTTGGCAATGACTGCATTACAGGCAATTTTTTTTTCTCTTTATTGTTATCATCTATTACATTAACAAACAGAAGGCATCCTGTAAATGAAATTGAGCTCTAGGGTTTGTCTTTACTTGAAAGCTTATTGTGAGGGTGTGGAAGCTGAATGTGCCATTTCATTTTCCATTAGCCATCTGTTTCATTTGATTTGTGGCTAAGTTTATGGGGCCTAAAGCATGCCTATATAGAAAACTGAGCCAGGCAACACCATCTTCAACATGCTGTAATACTCCTTAAATGCTGCCTCCTGAGCTAGAAGCAAGGTAGCTGCATCTGCATGGTGCCATGGAACTGCTGAGTTACAGCACCAGTGAGCCTGCTCTCATGCTAAATAGCATGCCTGTAGCATGACATGGCTATAGTTACATTGCTTCCAGTTTAGAAGACACTCCATGTGGAGCAGTACAGCATGTGTGAGGACACCATATAGCCTTAGCTTGCTAAAGTTAGAAGGCTTGCTTTTAATGTTCATCCAATGCGAAGATCCCACAACTCAAGCACTATATGCAAAATTCTAGAATGCCCAGACACATTTCTTTCCAGACCTCAGTCATAGAAAAGATGTACTTATCTCAGTTGTAGCTGTGCCTGAACATAACATCTATGCATTAATCTCTTTGCATAATCAAGATGTTCAGTAGTTAATATGTCCAAGGCAACTGTCCTTTTGCAAGGCTGGGTCTAGAGCTATTATCTGCCTTTAATGGAAGACAATAGAAATTAGGGCATTTTGTATGGTGAGCCCTTAGTTTAACACCGTGCCCTTATAAAGAAAATGTAGGTATTATTTCAACTTTGTTCCAGAAGTGTTTTTCAAAATGGCTTAACAAAGAGTAGTAAAGATTTTTCAAATAAGTTGGAGCTAGTGTAGTCCCCAGGTTTTGATCAGTTCAATTGAGTTAAACTAAGAAGGACCTAGAAACCCTGAACTTTTGACCTCTCAGCCTACTTAAGACTTAACAGGACATGCAGTTGCTGCTCCAGCTTCGGCACAAAAAGTAGAATGATTGACAGACGAATGTTTCTAACAGGATCAAAGATGATTGGTGATGAGCAAGGTGAATGTTGCACCTGGCGTGAGTGACAGGTCCTGTTGGCAGGAGAGAATGATTGGACAAGAGCTGCTGGTGCAATTGGAGGGTGTCAATGAGTTGATGACACGTGTCTTTCTGAGGTTATAAGAAAACAATGCAGATGGCTGTGTCTGCCTCTCTGTATTCATGTGCCTGTCCCATAGCATAAGTTTGGAATCCATATGGTATTGGTAAAGGATCTGTGTGGTGTGCTGTCCGTATCTCTCTATGTCTGTGGATGCCTATTAGGCTAGAAACAGACATTCAAAAAGCCTGAGCCTGAATTGATTCAATCTTTGCAGGTTAGTCTAACCTGGGTAGGCTAAACCAGTTTGTAACTGTACTGACATCCCAGAAAGGCAGGGACATGCCTGCAGTGGCTCAGGCTAGAAGCCGGGGGGCACTAGAGCAACCCTCCCTTCCCTTCCACAACACTGAGCTGAGAGGGGTGTGGCCAGAACCCAGCAGGATGCTCTGTTTAGGGAGGGATCCTCCCCGCCACACACACTTCTGACTAGACCAGCAGGGAATTAATAGCACACTGTTTATCACCCCGTTAAGAAAACAACAGAGGGACATTACCAGCTACCTGTTGATTCTGCCTGTGTTCGGTCTCCCACAGCACGAACCATAGCCAACATGTGGTCTGCTACCTAATACTGAGAGGTGTCTGTGTAAGGCAGAGGGGACTGGGCAATCCCTGCTTAGTCTGGAGTGGAGAGAGGAAGTGGGGGGAACAGGGGGAAGTCAGGCAAATGCCTGCAGTCTCTGCTGAGCTCCAGCCAGGGAGCCAGAGGGGAAGAGCCTCTGCTGTGGAAAAGAGCCCTACCTAGCCCAGAGAGCGTGCCAGGATGCTGTGGGGGAGTTTGGTTTATAACTTAAACCAGCAAGGGGTCTGGGACAGACATTGCATAAACCAGTTTGATGCAAATAAGTTAAGTCTGATTCTACACTCAACTAGGTTTATTTCACACTGGTTTCAGCCATTTTGAAACTGGTTTATGTGCACTGAACATCTGTTCTGTTACAGGTTTAAATCAGCTTCTGATCACTGAAACCAGTTTATGTGCAATGTCTGTCTCTAGCCTCAGAGTCTGTTTGCCTTTGTGGTTGGATCTGTGAGTGAGAGAGAGAGAGAGAGAGAGTTTCTGCGTACCCTGTTTGTATCCGGTCTCTGTCACTTGTGACAGGCTGGGTGGGTGAGAGAGAAAACTGTCTGTCAGTGTATGTGGTGCTGCGTCTGGACTGATGATCCAGGTCTCACCCACCTGCACCTTAGTCTAGAGAGAGGCTGACCAGTCTAACAGGGCCACTGCCTGCCTTTCTTGCCACATTATTGATTATGTGGATTGCACACCCTGGTAGCTCTGGACTTTGAGTGCTGGCTAAGGAAGACTGATCTTGTAAATATGTTGCTAGTTTGCCTTATTGTACCCTATTTATTCTTCCCTGTATTTTTCCACTGTTCTACCCATCCCTAATTCAATAAACCCTGCTCAATTTTAAACAGCCATTATGTCTTTTTTCTACCCATACTTTTCACCAATGACAGCGTCAGTTTTAACCCAGACTTTTTAACAATGACAGCATCAGTTTTAACCCTTCCTGCCACTTTCTTTGTTCCTAACTAGGGCACTAATTATCACTTGTTAGGTCAGCTCCAACACTAGCTACTGATTCCGGGTTTTTGCAAACTATCCATACATCAGTGGCGACGTGTAGGGGGTGCATGGGGGTGCATGTGTACCCCCTGAGAGCACCAGTGCACCCCCTGTCAGGCCACACTCCCTGTTTAGCCAGCGGGCAGAGGGGCAGGCGGGAACACCAGTGCCCCCCCCGTGAGTGCTAGCTGGGGAGTGGGGCTGCCAGCAAAAGAGGCCATGCTGCTTCCAGAAGTGGATGCAGGACTTCTGGTTCCAGAAGCAGTGCGGCTGCTTTTTGGTGAGTGAAATGGGCTGTGGTGGACCCTCCCCCCAGTCAGCACAATCAGCCGCCACTGGACCCCCCCCCCCCCCGGGTGGGATCAGCCTCCAGGGGACCCCCACAGTCACTAACTGGTATTAGGGAGGGCTTGTGTCCCCGCAACACAAGAGGCACCAGTCACCCATGCCACTCATCAATCTTTATTGCTCCAGCCTCATGAAGATTCATCCTTCACAGGCAAAGATGGCTGCATCCAGTGGGGGGCAGGAGGGGAGAAGAGAGAAAAGAAGTGGGAAAGAAACAGGGAGGGGGAAAAGAGAAAAGGAGAAAAAAAGGAAAAAGGAGAAAAGAGAGAAAGGAAAGAGAAAGGAGTGGGATGGAGGTTAGGTCATGTGGGTACGTAGGTGACTTATAAGCCTGATCTGCCTTGAACAATCTGCTGTAGCAGGGGCAGGAAAGCTATGAGAATTGTGTACAAGAGGTTTTAATTTTCCTAGTCATGCATTACTTCATTGCTTCTGCCATGCGTTACTGGTCGAGGCCAGTGTTCTGTTCTGGATTGATGACCTGCAGGATGGATGGTTGTGAGCAATTTGCTCCCAGGACTTTGGGTCGATGCTGAAACTCTTTAGGGACACCTTTAAGGTGTCCTTGTAAAGCTTCTTTGGCGTGCTGAGAGAGCATTGTCCATTTGACAGTTCACTGTAGAAGATTTCCTTCAGCAGGTGAGTATCAGGCATTCTTGAAAGGTGGCCGGCCCATCTTAGCTGTACCAGTTTCAGTAGAGTGTGAATACTGAGGAAAGCTGATCTTCCAAGCACCTTGGTGCCTGTAATCTTGGCCTGCCACTTGATCTTTAGTATCTTTTGCAGACAGCACAGGTGGAAATGGTTTAGTTTCTTGACATGAAGCTGGTAGACAGTCCAGGTTTTGCAGGCATAAAGGAGAGTCAGGAGAATGATGGCTTTCCCCCAGCCTCATAATTACACATGAAATCATTAAAACCAAACTCAGCCTGTAGAATATCTGAAGTTGCTTCTGTTCAACTGGAGCTCACTTAGCTGTCTTTGAAAGGGTACCTAAGCTCTGAGTGACCTAACCTTTATGAACAGAAGGGATGTCTGAACAGGTCATTTGGAATTAGATTCTCAATCATGATCCAGCATAGTCAGGAAAAAGGCTTGAACTTTTTAAAGGGAAGATGGGAAAGAGAAGACTAAAGATTTGCTAGAACATTTGCAGTACTTCTGCTGTTTCTACCTATATGGTTGTCCCCCGCTCCAATAAGTTATTTAACACATTCTACCTCTTGTTTTCTCCTTTACATTGCTTTGCCTACATTTGTCTCTTTATGCCACTTCCTTTTTCCCTGACTGCTAGTGCTGCTTTTTCAACCTGCCTCTGAGAGCAGTAGCAAGGTTCATTGGACTCCTGCCAGGTGGCAGGACTTCTTACACTACACTTTGAATATGCAGGATCATAAAGATGGTTCCACACAGCAGGTGCCTCCTGGAATCGATTCCTGCACACCTCAATATTGAGCCACCCCAAAAGCTTGATACAATCCCACTGAGAATGTTTCTAAGCAAAAGACACTTCTACAGGTGGAGCTTTTTGCCCAGTTTGGCTTGTAGTGAAGGCACAGGTTTGATCATTCATTCCTATTTTCAACATTTTCAAGCCCTGAGCACAAGGACAAAGCCAGTTTGCAGTCAATCAAAAACCCATAAATTCTCTTTAAAAAAAGATGGCCATCAGATCCCTTAAAAAACGAACAAAAACAACCCACAAAACCAAAAACAAACAAACAAATAAAAACTCTTGCCCTTCTACTTGTGAAGAAAATCTTGAAAATGTGAACGTGAGCTAGAATAGAGGATTGGATGAGGGGGCTCTAAGCCCTACCAATATGCAGTACAGCCTGGGGAGCAATTCAGAGCATTCAGTCTTATGGGTAAATCCCAGGGCTGCTGAAGCTAACCAGAAAACTCCAATGATTAAAACAGGGTCAAGATTTGAGCCATATTTTCCACATGTACAAAGCCTGTGGCACATGATCTCTCAAAGGCAAGGCACTGGTGACTGTGTCACTTTGTGTCTTGCATACCTTATATATCTATCTATATAACTACTGTATTTGTATCTGTATAACAAATTTATTTGTATATATGTATAAGTTGTACTGTACTTGTATCTGTATAACTACTGTAGTTGTTTGTACTTGTAACAACCCCAAGACTTAAAAAAGACACTGTAGAAAGTGCTGGACCCCAGGGGTGGCTGTGATACCCACTGTGGGTCACACAGCTCCTGCTTCTCTCTGGGTTTCCTCCCCTTTTTCCTCCCAGCTTAATGTAACTATTTAACTTGGAAAAGGGAGGCCACCCCAGAGCACCCAGACTGAGCCCTCACCCACGAATAGGCCATGATCTAGCACCCTAGGTGCCTTAAGAGCTAAGTTTGTGGCCTTCAACCTCCTCTACCTCCATGTCTATGCCTTGCAAGTGTCACTGTTCAGTCACTCTCACCTGCTGGGGCCTCGGCTATCTCAACCACAACCCCTTTTCTCTTGCTTGGCCTTTAGCCTAGGCCTACTTTGCCTAGTCCCAGTCTTGCCTACTTTGATTCTGGCTCCCCTGGCCCTGTCTCCACCCTGCTTAGGATCTCCTCCACCCTTGATATTTCCAACTCAAACTACCAGCTTAAACTAGAAAAAAAAAGAGCAAGCCTTCTAGCTCTAATGAAGATTTAGTCCCCATACCAGGGCCCCAACATAAACCCTAGCTCACTGGCTGTGTCACAAGACTTCCTTCTACCCTGGGTTCTATTCTTCTGCAGGCCATCAGCCACGTACAGGCAGTCCCCAGGGTAGGTCAGCTGTCTACCAGGAACTCCTCTACACTCTCCTTTCCTGACCAAAAGCTCTTTCCTCTGCCATCAGCAAGGCCAGGATGCCTGCCTTGCCCAGGCCTTAGGCTTATATGCCTCCCAAGCAGCATATGGTCTCCATGGCAACTTACAACTGCTGTTCTAGCAGTGCCCATGCTGCACAGGCCTGGCTCTGCCCTATTATCTTATTGTAGAACAGCTAATTCTTCAATAGGCACTTGTAGCCTTTGGCTCTTAGTTGCCTATTCTCTTGCAGCCAGCTCATTCTGGGCAGTGTTCCCTGACTCGTTGCAGGTGTGCCCCTTTGCCTTAATGGGCAGCTCTCGGATTAGGCAGCAGTGTTTCCTTGCTGCCTTCCTCTTGCAGCTAGCCCTTGTTCAGCTGGCTGGGCTCTACCTGCTGCCATTTCTCTCTCTCAAAATAACAGAAGCCTTAGGCTTCCGGTTACAGTTTTTATATTTCATTTAAAAAATGTAAAATATGACATTGCCAAAGATAAATTAACAATAATTCTGCAGAACCTCTTGTCTGACCTCAAAACGCTTCTTTTGTACTAGATGTGACATAGTAGCAAGGGAGGGTATCAGAACTAAGCAGAGGCTGCTAATCTATCATTCCATTCCTAAAATGGAAAGAAAGCTACATTGAACATACATTTTGTGCCAATGTCCCTCTTAATCTTCTTGTCTCAAGAATTCAAACATAAACTGCAGTAATGGAGCAATTAATTTATTGTGTACTTAATGTCATTAAGAACTTTCAATAGCTTTGTCAGATGCCCTGTAAATCACTGCTGTTAAAATATCAGTCTATAACACTGAAAAGTTAGTGGCGCTAACAAAGTTTCAATTATATATATAAAGTTAAGTGGCTTGTTTTCCCTGCAATGCTCTCTTCTGCAACATGAAAGAACATGCTCACAAAAGTCAAATTTAAGATCAACCAAATATTGCATCTGACATTTTTAAACTGTTAGTCTAGCAGTAGCAACTATATAAGACTGTTGTAAAAAATTTACTACTTTTTTATTTACAGTAAAACTCAACAAGTTGGCTGTTCTCATAAGAGAATGGCTACTTTTAAAATAGTTTTTAGACCATGTAATGAAATATGTATTATGAGAAGCTTGATGTTTTTGAAAACTGCAATTATGTCTCTCAGGACAAATTGCACATCCTCATCATCATCATCCCAAAAATGCACTTTTGCCTCTAATGCCACAAAGTCAACATCTCTGAGTTGACTGAGCATGTCCCTCGTCATGATGTGCGGGTCCTTGACAATGACCCACACATCACAACGAGGGACATGCTCAGTTGGGATGGGCTTCACCTGTCCCCCAAAGGTAAGCGTGTGTTCTCTTCTAGGTTGGTGGATCTCCTCCGGCAGGCTTTAAACTAGGCTCGTCGGGGGGAGGGGAAGATGAGGGCGGGGGTAACCGTGGCCCACCAAACCATGTGGCACCCACAAGGACAGCCCAGCCTGAAGAAGGAGAACATCGGGAACCTGCAATCCCTGGGGTGGCCAGCAGAACAGCACAGGTAAGCAATAAGCAGGTAAGCAATAAGGGGCCCTTTGGGAATCAGAGCTGGGGGCAGCAAAGGCGCCAGTCACAGGGCTCAAGTGCCTATATACTAATGCTAGGAGCATGGGGAGCAAGAAGGATGAACTAGCACTCCTGCTTGCAGAAAACACCTACGACTTAGTAGGGCTAACAGAAACCTGATGGGATTCTTCCCACGACTGGGCGGTACATATTGAGGATTATAAACTGTATAGAAAGGACAGGGTGGGGAAGAAAGGGGGAGGGGTTGCGCTCTATGTCAATGAGCAATATAC
>NW_005843178.1:191286-191974 GCF_000455745.1 Alligator sinensis
GTGGACACGCCGGAGGGCAGGGAACAACTACAAGCAGACCTGGACAGGTTGGACATATCGAAAACTACAGAATGCATGCAATTCAACAAGGAGAAATGCAAAGTGCTGCACCTAGGGAGGAAAAATGTCCAGCATACCTACTGCCTAGGAAATGACCTGCTTGGTGGAACGGAAGCGGAAAGGGATCTTGGAGTCCTAGTGGACTCCAAGATGAACATGAGTCGTCAGTGTGACGAAGCCATCAGAAAAGCTAATGGCACTTTATCATGCATCAGCAGATGCATGATGAACAGATCCAAGGAGGTGATACTTCCCCTCTATTGTGCGCTGGTCAGACTGCAGTTGGAATGCTGAGTGCAATATTGGGCGCCACACTTCAAAAGGGATGTGGATAACCTGGAGAGGGTCCAGAGAAGGGCCACTCGTATGGTTAAGGGCTTGCAGGCCAAGCTCTATGAGGAGAGACTGGAGCACCTGGACCTCTTCAGCCTCCTCAAGAGAAGGTTGAGAAGCGACCTTGTGGCTGCCTATAAGTTCATCACAGGGGCACAGAAGGGAATTGGTGAGGTTTTATTCACCAAGATGCCCCCGGGGTTACAAGAAATAATAGTCACAAGCTAGCAGAGAGCAGATTTAGACTGGACATTAGGAAGAACTTCTTCACAGTTAGAGTGGCCAAGGTCTGGAA
>NW_005843178.1:192076-193261 GCF_000455745.1 Alligator sinensis
AGGGGGTCGGACTCGATGATCTATTGAGGTCCCTTCCGACCCTAGCATCTATGAATCTATGTGTTGAGCTTGGGACAGCCTGGGACAGCCTCTAAGGAAGAGAGCTTGGGACCACCTCTAAGGAAGACTATTTTACAATAGCCCGCACTTGTAGAAACCAGATTTGGCAAGCTAAGGCAGAAATCGAACTAAAACTAGATACAAGAATCAAGGACCATAAGAAGTCCTTCTTTAAATACTTAGGGAGTAAAAGGAAAACCAATGGGAGTGTTGGACCAGTGCTCAATACCTCAGGATACCTGGTCACTACCACTCAGAAAAAAACAGAACTCCTAAATGACTACTTTGCCTCAGTCTTTCACAAGACGAAGGGGAACAACATGCTAGGTAGGGCACAGAACAAGCACGGCGGGATTGACACCATTCTCAGCATTGCCATTAAAGAAATGAGATGTATATAAATCAGCAGGATCAGGTGAACTCCACCCAAGGGTGCTGCAAGAGTTGGCCTAAGTAATTGCAGAGCCCCTGGCAAAGGTCTTTCAAAAATCATGGGCCTCTGGAGAAATCCCAGAGGACTGGAAGAGGGACAATGTTGTGCCCATCTTCAAGAAGGGGAAGTGTGAAGACCCAGAAAACTACAAGCCAATTAGCTTAACTTCTAATCCGGGGAAAATCCTAGAAACATTCATCAAAGAGGCAATATGTGACTGTCCCAGGGGAGCTGGGGTTACAGGAGGACCCCAGGCCAAACCAAAAAGAAAGCCTCACTTACCTTCTGCAGAGCCCAAAGAACAGGAAGGAACATGCGCGGCAAAACCACTGCCGCGACTGATCAGCCACGCTTATATCCAGCTGGGGCCAGGCAGCGTAGGCTGGAGACACCACCCAGCGGAGATAAAAAGCTGCCCCGAGGGTGCAGCGGGGCAGCAGACGAGCGGAGGCTCGTGGAGGAAGCCCTCACCCAGAGGTGCTCAGCTCCTGCATCAAGCAGTGCGCAAAGTTGGGGGTGGAGCTGGGAGAGACTCCGACAGCGGAGCCAACAGCAGAGTTGGCAGCAACGCCAACAGTAAAGCTGGCAGTAATGCCGGTGGAGGACCCAGCAGCAAAGTCGACAACAAAGCCGATGGCAGGGTCGGCAGGGGCGCCGTCAGCAGAGGGGGGAGCAAAGCCCGGAGGGGCACC
>NW_005843178.1:193284-196233 GCF_000455745.1 Alligator sinensis
GGGGGGGGACGCCGCCGGCAACGCTGGCAGAGGCTCCAGCAGCAGGCACCTGCAGCAGAACCGGCAGTGGCCCTGGCAGAGGAGCTGATTACAGACTCAGTGAAAGCAGCGTCAGGCAAGCCGACGCAGGGATCAACGAGCAAGCCAGCAGTGAAGCCTCGGAGAGGAGGTAACAGGGGCGTGGCCAACGGGGACCCCAACGGGTATCGCCGGAGGGCGACAGAAGACCCCAAGGAGGGACAGAACAAGTGGCAGATGGGTCCCACTTCGGCCCTAAGATAAAAGACTGGGACTCAATACCTGAGTGGGGTGAGCCACCAGGGCTGGGTACCTGGGCACAGGGGGATCCACGGGGCCCATAGGCCAAGGGCACCCTTCGTGGCCTCCTGGCCCAGTGGCCTTAGTGCTTTGGCTATCACGGTGGTGGGAATTGCACGTCAAGTCACAGGGTGGTTGGGATAGGGCACTAGGAATTCGGATTAGTGGGACCCAGGTCTGAGGACTTCGAAGTCCGTACATCAAGGCATGGCCTGAAGACACTGGTGCGTGGCTGGTGGGCCATGGGAAGAGGTCGGGTGGAGCCAAGAACGCCTAAGGGGCCCAAAGACCGGCAACCCAAGGTGGCGAGTGGCCGGGGTGTAGGGGAGGTCGGAGCCCCGTGAGTGCCTGCCGGGAGGCGTGACGCCCCTGGAGGCTGCCTCGAAGGGGAACCCCTCCACTGAAGTACCAGTCAAAGTCGTGGCAGGCGAGGCAAGAGGGATCCCCTGCCGTCAGCCGGGGTAGTCTTTGGGGTCCACCCGCAAGCCCAGGACAGGCGTGATCAATAGTCTGGGCTAAGGCCACATGAGAGGGCCTAGTAGAACAGAGGCGGGCACAGTGACAAACTTGCAGAAGGCATGATACTGAATGACCGCCAGCATGGCTTCATCATCGGCAGGTCTTGTCTGACCAACCTCATTTCTTTCTATGATCAGGTGACTCATCACCTGGACAAGAGAAAAGTGGTTGACATCACATATGACTTCCAGAAAACCTTTGACCTGGTATCCCATGAGGTACTGATCAGAAAACTGGAAGATATTGGGCTCACCTGTGGAACCATCAAGTGGATGTGAAACTGGTTGTGGGGTAGGACATAGAGAGTCCAAATGAACGGATCGGTGTCATCCTGGCAAGATGTGGGCAGCAGTGTACCCCAGGGGTCAGTACTTGGCCCAGTGTTGTTTAATATCTTCATCAACAACTGAGATGAGGGGGTGAAAAGCCCATTGGCAAAGTTTGCAGATGACACCAAGATATGGGGTTGTGCAGACACACCCGTAGATAGGCTGCCGATACAAGCAGACCTAGACAGGCTGGCAAGTTGGGCAGAATGGAACCAGATGAGGCTCAACATAGAGAAATGCAAAGTGCTGCATCTGGGAAGGAAGAACCCCCAGCACACCTACAGGCTGGGCATTGCTAACCTGACCAGCACTACAAATGAAAGGGATCTGGGGGTAACAATAGACCCCAGCATGAATATGAGCTGGCAGTGCAACTCAGTAGCTGCTAAGGCCAATAAATCTCTAGCATACATCAATTGATGCATCTCCAGTAAATCCAAAGAAGTGATTCTCCTGCTTTACTCAACATTGGTACAGCTGCAGCTGGAGTATTGCATCCAGTTCTGGGTGCCGCACTTCAACAAAGATGTACTAAAGCTCAAGAGGGTCCAGATAAGGGCCACCTGTATGATCAGGGATTTGCATGGCAAGCCATATTAGGAGAGGCTGAGGGATCTCAGACTCTTCAGGCTAAAGAAAAGAAGGCTGAGAGGGGACCTGATTGTGGCTTACCACTATATCAGAGGCGTACATCAGGGGCTCAGTGAACAACTGTTCACCAGGGCGCCCTGGGGTAAAACTAGAAACAATGGCCACAAACTCCTGAAAGATAGTTTCAAGCTGAACATTAGGAAAAACTTCTTCACAACTAGGGTGTTCAAACTATGGAACAAGCTCCTCCCAGAGGTGGTGCAATCATCTACCCTAGAGGTCTTCAAGAGAAGACTGGACGGTCACCTGGCTGGGGTCATCTGACCCTAGATGTCTTTCCTGCTTACGCAGGGGGCTGGACCCAATGATCCTTTGGAGTTCCTTCCAGCCCTATGATTCTATGAGTCTTCAGGCATGGAAATGCTTTGTTCAAACTGTAGCTCTTCAAGGTTAGCTTCAGACTTCAAGATTCTGAACAACTGGCCATTTGATCATAAAGGGTTCTGTTTTCTACCTGCTGCATACATCTTACTCCCATTGCCATTGGAAGGTTGAAATGGTCTTCATTAAATCAGATTTTTATTTTAATTTTATTTGTATTTCATTCTTAAAAATCATATCCCTTTTCTTGTCAGCAATGGGTCCAGAACTATGTGATGTGAGGTCCTAGACATCTAGAAAAGGGCAAATATAGAGCCCAATTAAAAAAAAAAAAAAAGGAAAAGAGCATCCAGAGAATTACAAACCAATCAGTGTAACCTCAATATCAAGAAAGATTGTGGAGTAAGTCATCAAGGAGTCTAAGTACCCAGGGGATTTCTAAGCACCTAGAAAAAAACCAAATGATGTGAAACAGCTAATATTGATTTGCCAAGAAGAAGTCATCCATGAACAACCTGATTTCCCCCTAAAATTAAGCAATGTGCTCTGTGAATGGGAGAGAAGAGTGGATGTGACATACCTCAAATTTAGCAAGGCTTTTCATACTATTTCCCATGACATTCTTATCACTAAGCTAAGGAAATAGAGTCTAAACGAAACTACTGTAAGATGGATACAAAACTCATCAAGGTTGAAGAGGTTACAAAACTCATCAAGGTTATCAATAAGTTCACTGCCTAATTGGGGGGAGGAGGGGCGTATCAAGTGGGTTTTCCCAGGCATCTGTCTTGGGTCCAATACTGTTCAGCAG